>NW_025856317.1:0-65857 GCF_002878395.1 Capsicum annuum | reverse complement strand
TGGTTTCCAATTATAAAGGACATGGTACCAATTTTGTGGATCAACCTGTAAATAAATCAGGGGATAGGGAGGGGGGGAAGTAACTTTAGTTTTTTGTTATTGTGAAAGAATATAGAAAATGAAGAGAGTGAGATCTCTAAAATAAAATAAATAGAAAAATATTCGAAATATATCTAAACTTTGGTGAAATTTATTGTAATACGCCTCAAATTTGCGGGTTTCCTTTGCCCCTATATCATTTATCATTATATTTCTATGGCAAATATTTTTCAGTTGGACTACAACGTGAATACATGCACCCTACTGCTGCATATTTTTTTTCAAAGCATTCAGACAAATCTCATATAAAATCATAAAGACATCTAGGTATAGTTTTCATTTGTTGTGATCTTTGACAAGAATTTTTAGGCCTATTACATAAGGTAAAAAAGATAGCAAGTTGGTATTAGCAAAAACATATAATCGAGAAATTTGAGTAGGTATGTAAAACAAGTTAATATATCTATCACACAAATGAAAAAGATTGAAGTTAAACTAAACTATTGAACCTAAAAGCACCTTACTATACTTGCAGATTTCAGGAAAATGCTAATTTTGGTATGTACAATCGGTATCAGAGTACAATTTTCCTATCAAAATAAGCACAAGATATTCCCTAGATTATCTCTGGTTCTTAAAAACAAATGATACTAATGCCACCCATAAAGTTTTTGAATAAAAACTTTCCCTCGGTGATGTTATTTCAAGTTCTTTCTGTGATCCTTTTTCCTAGTGCGGCAGTGTAACTGAGTATAACAAAATAATTCACATATTAATCAACACTTTCATTCTTAATATTTTTTTTCTAGTATCCATTTTGTAATTAAACCAAGAAAAAAGGAAAAGAAAGATCAAGTCTGGACAACATGATTTCTTATAGCAGTGACAATAATAATATAAGTAACACCTAATGAGTAGTGCATAAAATTAATATCTAAAAATAAAAATTACCAACTTTAAAAAGGAGGTAACATGAAAAATAGATTGAAAATTGTAGATGTTTGTGATACCCTAGGAAATTTTTTATTAACATTTTGTGCGTAAACGTATTGGGTTCTATCATCTAGAATGAATTATAAATTTTTTGTGTGGAATGTCTTAGATTATGACCCACCATTACGTATTGTATTGAATGATCTTTCCAACGATATGTGGATCATCCAAAATGGACACCTGAGCGATGAGTTATGAACATTCCGATCGAACCGTGAATAGTAGTGAACAGTAAAACGTGTAGGAAAAAGTACTGAGGCCTGACGTATTTTTTCTCCAACTTTAAATAGTCATAACTCCTTGTACATGATAATCGGGGTTATCTACTATATATCAATGGAAAGCTCTGCGAGTCCTCTTTCCAATGAAATTGATTTAATCCAATTTGTCTATCGGAGCAAAAAGTTATGGTCGATCTACTTCAACCTACCAAAAGCGAATTTTTGGGTCAACTTCAAACGATCATAACTCCTCGTACATAATGATCTAGGTGAGATACTATATATCAATGGAAATATATGATATTCCTCTTTCTAATTAAATTGGTTTAATCCAATTTGGATATCGAAGTAAAACGTTATGATTGATCTACTTCAAACTATCAAAATAGTCCACCAAAGGACAGATTTGAGAATTTTTTTTAGGGGCGTTTTGGTCATTCCCCCTCACCGAAAATCCATCCAAACCCTATATTAAAGCCTATTAGAAGCATGATATGTTATATTTCATCAAATTTCCTCGAAAAGAAAACCCTAAGCTCCTACATCCTACTTCAAGAACCTCCAAAGTTCACCATTAATTTCGCAAATTTATTCAAGATTCCAAGTTCCTAGTTCAAGAACTCCAAGAACCATCATTCAAAGGCATGATTAACATCTCAAAAATGAGTATCGATCAAAAGTTCATCATTCAAGGTATGTGGGGGGTTTTTCAACAAGAACTCTCTTTAGTTCTTGTGCCCAAAAGTAATTTTCTTTACAAAGGCATAATTTTTATTTGATTTTTACGAATTTGAAGCATGAACCCATATCTTATGATGATTATTATGAAATCTTGAAGTTTATGATTTTGAAAGATAAATTTACATGTGTGGAGATATAAAGCATGAATCTTGAACGATATTTATCATGATTTTGATATTTGGGTCGTGAATCCGCATTGAAAATTGTGTTTTTTTAGAAAGTGTGTGCTATAAGCACGTTGATGTTGAATAGTTGAGATATTTTTAATGATTTGACCTTTTGGTCTTAATGGAGTTGTTTTGAACTCGAATGTGAAAGAAATCCACAACATGGTTGATTTTGATAGATGGGAAGCATGATGGCTCCCGATGTATATTTATATATTACTGAAATTGTTTTGTTGTGGATTGTCTTTGAAATGATCTGAGCTAAGTTTAAATCTTTAGCACCGTGTAGAAAGTATAAAGCGACCTTACATCCCTAGAACTACGTGCCCTCGTAGGAGTAAGCTTGAGGCTGATTTATATAGTGATCACTAGTTTATGTGGATTTGATATCGATAGTCCTACTCCGATACCAAGGATAGGATAGCTCTCCCCAATGTGGGTTGTACGTTGGACTCCATGTATCTCACATGGTTTATGTTGGTTATAAGATCTCCCAGTGTGTGTGTGTTTTCTTGTGTCTATGGTGAATGGTGAAGTGATTTGAAAGTTGAATTGTGAAAGTTTTTCTTTCGAAAGATTTAACTGATATTTACATTATGAGAATTGATATTCTTGATGAACTGAAAGTGATTCACAAATTATATGATGACTTACATATGTTATTGTACTTATTTTATCCTCTCATGATTATGATGATTTTCTTCGGGCTATGTGAGTCTTTCATACATCCTGCATATTTCTTATAAATATTTAGATGATGATGTTTATACAACTGCATACACCCCCATATAATCAGTTTCTTTCCATGGTATTGACCAACATCTTCGGATGTGGGCTGCATTTTCTCAAAATATAGGTTCAGGTGCTTAGTTCCAGGTTCGATAGTGATTCTTTGGGCACGTTGTTCTACATTCTCTATTGTGGTGAGCCCTCATGTTCCGAGAATGTGATGTTTGATGGTGCTTTCATGAAATTATTTATATTTGATAACTGAGTATGAGTCAGTTGGGGCATGTCTTATTGGCTCGCTAGTTTTATTGATTTTCTTAGAGGCTTATCAGACTAGTATAGATGTTGGGAGTTGACTAATAAGTCGTATTTTGTTATCTTTCTGAAATTCTTTTATTCTTGGATGATGATTACTCTGTTGATATTTGAGGGTTATTTATGAAAACCCTATTGATTTGTGTTGAACTAAATAAAAATAGCTCAAAGGGTTAGCTTAGGGCTACTCGTAGCCTCAAGCACCGTGTGACGCTTCGGGACTCGTTTTTCGGGGTGTTAGAAACTTGGTATCAGAGCTTATGGTTTTAAGGTATCCTAGGGAGTCTGATAAGCTGCGTTAAGTAGAGTCTTGATCATCGGTGTGTAGGCACCACATCTATGAGCAAGAGGCTACAAGACGTTTTAGAGAAAATTGTGATTCTTTCTTTCAGAATTCTATCGTGCTTAAAGTGTCTCTCTCTGGTATTGATTCGCGCTCTTCTCTTTCAAAAATATGCCTCCACATCGAGTGAGAAGAAATAATGATGGTCAGCAACCTCAACCCGCTGACCCATTGAATGAAAACGTGTCTCATATTGAATTGCAAGCAGCCTTTCAGGCGCTGTCCCAAGATGTTACTGCAAATATTCAGGCCAACCCGACCCCGGCTCCATAGTAGTAGAGAGATGATTCAGCTACTGCCAGGATTCATGACTTCATGCGGATAAATCCACCAAAATTCTATGGGTCCAAGTCTGATGAGGATCCACGGTTATTTTTAGAGAAGGTGCGGAAGATTACTTAGGTGATGCATATATCTGAGGAATATGGTGTAGACTTGTCTGCGTATAGGTTGAAAGACATTACTTATGACTGGATTGTTGCTTGGAGGAAAGGTAGAGGTAAGGGAGCTGTACCTATAACTTGGCAAGAGTTCCAGGATGCATTCCTGGGTAAGTTTTTCCCTTTGGAGATGAGGGAGATGAAGGTGGAAGAGTTTATGAACCTATGACAGGGCTCTATGACTGTTAGGGAGTACTGTCTAAAGTTCAATCAGTTGGCCAAGTATGCTCCTGACTTTGTGGCTAATAATTGGGCTAGTATGAGTAAGTTTGTGACTGGAGTGTCTAGCTATATGGTTTAGGAGTGTAGGTCTGCTATGATAAATAGTGAGATGAATCTTTCTAGGCTGATGACTTATTCCCAACAGATTGACGCAGACAAGATTAATGAGAGAGATAGAATAAGAGAGAATAAGAGAGCTAGGTCCGAGCAGCACAGACAGGGTCAAACTAGATCACAAGGAGGGAGTCGCCCTTAATATCAGGATTATTCGTCTATGCCAGCATAGTCATCTGCTAGTGCTCCAGTGCCTAGAGGTAGGCAGGAGCAAGGTAGCAGGTCATATGCATCCAGGTCCCAGTACAGTACTAGTAGTAAGACAAATCGTCCCCTTAGTACGTGTACTAAGTGTGGTAGGGCTCATTCAGGTGAGTGTTGGGGTGAGAAGAGGGGTTTTTTCCGTTGTGGTGACATGGTTCACAGAGTTAGAGATTGTCCACAGGATGGACAAGGGCATCATGACTCTCGCCCTCAGACCTATACTCAGACTATTAGTGCTCCAGTTCCAGCAACTCGCCCAGCCCTAGCTCAGGGCGCCTCTTTTAGCAATGCTGGCGGGCAGTGCCAGAATAGATTCTATGCTTTACCGTCCCGCCAAGAACAGGAGGACTCTCCTGATGTTGCTACTAGTATTCTTCGTATATTTCAGTTTGATGTGTATGCCTTGTTGGATCCTGGATCCAGTTTCTCATATGTTACACCTTTGATTACTCTGAATTTTGAAAAAAGTTCGGAGATTATTCCTGAGCCTATCTTAGTTTCTACCCCAGTGGGTGATTCGATTGTTGTCCAGAAAGTGTATAAAAAGTGTCCTGTTACCGTTCTTCATAGAGTCATGTTGGCTGATCTGATTGAGTTAGACATGGTAGATTTTGATGTAATTCTGGGTATGGACTGGCTGTATTCTTCTTATGCCTCTATTGATTGTCGGACCCGAGTAGTCAAGTTTTAATTTTCGGGTGCATCCATGTTTGAGTGGTCTAGGAATTCTGTGTCACCCAAGAGTCATTTTATCTCTTACCTCAAAGCTAGAAAGCTTATTTCCAAGGGGTTTATTTACCATTTGGTTAGAGTCAAAGAAACTAAGTCTGACACTCTAACTCTCCAGTCCGTTAACATCGTTAATGAGTTTTCTGATGTATTTTTGGATGATCTCCTAGAGATTCCTCCTGATAGAGAGATAGAGTTTGGGATTGATCTTCTTCCCAATACTCAACCCATTTCTATTCCTCCTTATTGTATGGCCCCTGTAGAACTTAAGGAGTTGAAAGAGAAACTCAAAGATCTATTAGATAAGGGTTTCATAAGGCCCAGTATTTCTCCTTGGGGTGCTCCTGTGTTGTTTGTGAGAAAGGAAGATGGCTCTTTGTGTATGTGCATTGATTACCGCCAACTGAATAAAGTCACTGTAAAAAATAAGTACCCTCTTCCGAGAATAGATGATTTGTTTGACCAATTGCAAGGTGAAAGTTATTTCTCAAAGATAGACCGTTGTTCCGACTATCATCAACTTAAAGTTAGGGAGTGTGACATCCTGAAAACCGCTTTTCGAACTTGTTATGGCCATTTTGAGTTTCTTGTTATGTCTTTTGGGTTAACTAATGCGCAAGCAGCTTTCATGGACCTCATGAATCAAGTGTTGAGACCATATCTAGATATGTTTGTCATAGTGTTCATCGATGATATACTGGTGTACTCCCATAGTGAGGATGAATATTTTGATTATCTCCGAACTGTCTTGCAAACCCTTAGAGATCACAAGTTGTTTGCCAAGTTCAGTAAGTGTGAGTTTTGGCTAATATCAGTTGCTTTTCTAGGTCATATCATTTCTTTTGAGGGTATTAGAGTTGATCCCCGAAAGACCAAAGCTATTAGAAATTAGCCTAGACCTATTTCTCTGACTGATATCCAAAGTTTCTTCGGTTTAGCTGGCTATTACCGCTGTTTTATTGAGGGTTTCTCCTCAATAGCATCTCCTACGACTTGGTTGACCCAAAAGAAAGTGAAGTTCTTATGAGAAGAGTTTTCAGGAGTTGAATACTCGACTCACTTCATCCCCTATTTTGACTTTGCCTGATGGTGTTAATGGTTTTGTGGTGTACTGTGATGCTTCGAGAGTTGGGTTGGGTTGTGTATTGATGTAGAAGGGTAAGGTGATAGCTTATACTTCTAGACAGTTGAAACCCCATGAGAAAAATTACCCTACCCATGACCTTAAGTTAGCTGCTGTTATGTTTGCTTTGAAAATCTGGAGACACTATTTTTATGGTGTCCATGTTGATGTTTTCACTGATCATAAGAGTCTGCAGTATTTGTTTACCCAGAGAGAATTGAATCTTAGGTAGAGATGATGGTTAGAATTATTAAAGGACTATGATATGAGTGTGTTGTACCATCCGGGCAAGGCCAATGTTCTGGCGGATGCCCTAAGTAGATTGTCCATGGGTAGTGTTTCACATGTGGTAGAAGGTAAGAAAGAGTTGGCTTGTGATGTACATCATTTGGCTAGATTGGGGGTTAGGTTGTTTCACTCTGCTGAAGGTAGTATAGGGGTTTAGAGTAGGTCCAAATCCTCCTTGGTTTCGGAAGTGAAGAAAAGCAATACTTAGATGCTAGTTTAGTCAGACTGAATGAGTCAGTTAAGGACCAAAAAGTAGAGGTTTTCTCCCAAGGGGGAGATGGTGTGTTGAGATTGCAGGGTAGATTGTGTGTCCTAAATTTTGATGATCTGAGAGAGAGGATTATGGATAAAGCGTATGGGGCGTGATATTCTATTCATCTCGGTGCCACCAAGATGTACCAAGACTTGTGGGAAATCTATTGGTGGAGTGGCATAAAGAAAGATATAGCAGCATTTGTAGCTAAGTGTGCAACATGCAAACAGGCTAAGGTTGAACACCAAAGACCTAGTTGTATGATGCAAGAGTTTAGTATTCCCACCTGGAAGTTGGAAGAGATAAATATGGACTTCATGATTGGTTTACCTCCTTCCCGACGCCATCATGATTCCATTTGGGTTGTGGTTGACAGGTTGACTAAGTCTGCTTATTTCTTGCCTATTCATACTTCATATACTGCTGAGGATTATGCTAGATTGTATATCTGAGAGCTAGTCAGACTGTATGGAGTTCCCTTGTCTATCATTTTGGATAGGGGTACTCAGTTCACATCGCAATTTTGGAAATCTTTTCAGAAGGGTCTTGGTACCCAAGTTCTTTTGAGTTTTGCTTTTCATCCGCAGACCGATGGTCAGGCTGAGCGGACCATCCAGACCTTAGAGGATATGTTGAGAGCTTGTGCACTTGAGTTTAAAGGAAGTTGGGATGATCACTTACCATTGATAGAGTTTGCTTACAATAACAGTTTCCACTCTAGTATTGGCATGGCTCCGTTTGAAGCCTAATATAAGAGGAAGTGTAGATCACCCATAGGTTGGTTCGAGGTGGGTGAAGCGGCTGTGAGTGGTCCTGATTCGGTATTTGAGGCTATGGAAAAAGTTAAGTTGATTAAGGAAAGGTTGAAAACTGTCCAGAGTCGTCAGAAGTCATATGCGGATGTTAGAAGGAGAGACCTTGAGTTTGAAGTTGGTGACCTAGTGTGTCTGAAAATTTCACACATAAAGAGGGTGAAGAGATTCGGAAAGAAGGAGAAGCTTAGTCCTCGTTATGTTGGTCCTTACAAATTTCTTAGCCGTGTTGGTAAGGTAGCTTATGAGGTCGAGTTGCCTTCTGAGTTGTCCTCTGTTCATCCAATATTCCATGTCTCCATGCTTAGAAAGCATATTAGCGATGCTGTGGTAGTGGATTCCTCTGTGAGTGCTGACATTTAATAAAATCTTTCATTTGATGAGATTCCTGTTGAGATTCTTAATTTTAGTGTCCGAAGAATAAGGAACAAAGAAGTTCCCTTGGTCAAGGTGTTGTGGCGAAACCAATCTGTTGAGGGTACAACTTGGGAAGTTGAGGCGGATATGCGATCCAAGTACCCGCACCTATTTTCCAAGAACTCTGATCAAGCCGAAGGTACTGTTCTTTCCTAAATCCTGCACTTTTGATAAAAGTTGCAGCAGTTTAGCTATCATTTATTGTGTGTTCAGCTATAGTTTCTTTAATTTATGCATTATATGTTGCATTCGGAGTGAGAAATGATGTGGTGATGAGTCTAACGAATGGTTTTAGCTGTATGCTCTATTCCCTATCTAATCTTGGAATGTATAGCGTCATTCTAGGATGAATATTTCCAAGGGGGGATGATGTAATACCCCGGGAAATTTTTCATTGAAATTTTGTGCGTAAACGTGTTGGGTTCTATCTTCTAGAATGAATTATAAATTTCCCTTGTGGAATGTCTTAGATTATGACCTACCATTGCATAGAGTATCGAATAAGCTTTCCAAAGATATGTGATCATCCAAAATGGACACCCGAGCGGCGAGTTATGAACATTCCGATCAAACCGTGAATAGTAGTGAATAGTAAAACATGTAGTAAAAAGTACTGAGGCTTGATGTATTTTTGCTCCAACTTTAAATGATCATAAATGCTTGTACATAATGATCTGGGTGATCTACTATATATCAACAGAAAGCTCTACGAGTCCTCTTTCCAATGAAATTAGTTTCATCCAATTTGTCTATCGAAGCAAAATGTTATGGTCGATCTACTTCATCCTATCAAAAGTAAATTTTTGGGTCAACTTCAAACGATCATAACTCCTCGTACACAAAGATCTGGGTGAGATACTATATATCAACGGAAATATATGAGAGTCCTCTTTTTAATGAAATTTGTTTCATCCAATTTGGATATCGAAGTAAAACGTTATGGTTGATCTGCTTCAAACTATCAAAACAGTTCACCAAAGGACAGATTCGAGAATTTTTTTGATTTTTAAGGGCGTTTTAGTCATTTCTCCTCACCCAAAATCCATCCAAACCGTATATTAAAGCCTATTAGAAGCATTATATATTATATTTCAGGAAATTCCCTTAAAAAGAAAACCCTAAGCTCCTACATCCAACTTCAAGAACCTCCAAAGTTCACCATTAATTCTGCAAATTTATTCAAGATTCAAAGTTCCTAGTTTAAGAACTCCAAGAACCATCATTCAAAGGCACGATTAACATCTCAAAAACGAGTATCGATCTAAAGTTCATCATTCAAGGTATATGGGATTTTTCAACAAAAACTCTCTTTTATTCTTGTGCCCAAAAGTAATTTTCTTTACAAAAGCATGATTTTTATTTGATTTTTACGAATTTGAAGCATGAACCCATATCTTATGATGATTATTATGAAATCTTGATGTTTATGATTTTGAAAGATGAATTTACATTTGTGGAAATATAAAGCATGAATCTTGAACGATATTTATCATGATTTTGATATTTGGGTCGTGAATCCCCATTGAAAATTGTGTTTTTTTGAGAAAGTGTGTGTTATAAGCATGTTGATGTTGCATATTTGAGATATTTTGAATGATTTGACCTTTTGGTCTTAATGGAGTTGTTTTGAACTCGAGTGTGAAAGAAATCCACAACGTGGTTGATTTTGATAGATGGGAAGCATGATGGCTCCCGATGTATATTTATATATTACTAAATTTTTTTTTGTGGATTATCTTTAAAATGATCTGAGCTAATTCTGGGAGAAATTTTTAGCACCGAGTGGGAGGTATAAAGCGACCTTACTTCCCTAGAACTATATACCCCCGTAGGAGTAAGCCTGAGGCTGATTTATATAGTGATCACTAGTTTGTGTGGATTTGATATAGATAGTCCTACTCCGATGGCAAGGATAGGACGGCTCTCCCCAACGTGAGTTGTACGTTGGACTCCATGTAGCTCACATGGTTTATGTCGGTTATACGATCTCCCTGTGTGTGTGTGTTTCCTTGTGTCTATTGTGAATGATGAAGTGATTTGAAAGTGAAATTCTGAAAGTTATTCTTTCGAAAGATTTAAATGATATTTAGATTATGGGAATTGATATTCTTGATGAAATAAAAGTGATTCACAAATTATATGATGACTCACATGTGTTATTGTACTTATTTCATCCTCTCATGATTATGATGATTTTCTTCAGGCTATGTGAGTCTTTCATACATCATTCATATTTCTTATAAATATTTATGATGATGGTGTTTATACAACTGCATACACCCCCATATACTCAGTTTCTTTCCATGGTACAGACCCACATCTTCGGATGTGGGCTGCATTTTCTCGGAATATAGGTTTAGGTGCTCATTTCCAGGTTCGATAGTGATTCTTCAGGCAGGCTATTCTACATCCTCTGTTGTGGTGAGTCCTTATGTTCTGAGAATGTGATGTCTGATGTTGGTTTCACAGAATTGTTTACATTTGATAACTGAGTATGAGTCAGTTGGGGCATGTCTCAATGGCTTGCTGGTTTTATTGATTTTCTTAGAGACTTGTCAGACTAGTATAGATGTTGGGAGTTGACTAATAAGTCGTATTTTTTTATCTTTCTAAAATTCTTTTATTCTTGGACGATGATTGCTCTGTTGATATTTGAGGGTTATTTATGAAAACCCCATTGATTTGTGTTGAACTGAATAAAAATGGCTCAAAGGTTAGCTTGGGGCTACTCGTAGCCTCAAGCACCGTATGATGCTTCGGGACCCGTTTTCTGGGGCGTTACAATGTTATATATTAATTTTGGTTCTGCAAGTCATTTTGAGGCTTTCAAACACATTCAAGCAATTTGTATCTATTCGATAGATAGAAAGTATCAAATAAAGTTCAGAGATATATCAATAAGTGCAAGACTCAACCAAATAAATATTGCTATCTTCAATTTTTATGAAATTCAATTCAAACATGTGCATTTATTCATCGATTGCACAAAAAAAAATTATATCTTAAGTGCAATTACATGTTGAGTTAGAAAAAAAGCTGATTTAGGAATTTTCTGGGCTACTTGAGGGAAAATTGAGCAAAGATAAGTGACTTTTAATGATAATTGCATCTCAAAAGTAGTTCACATCGGATAATTTAAAGAAAATCAGCTAACATTGAGGGCTAATTAGCGAGATTTCAGAACACACTATCGTAGGCAATGATAGTAAGATCTTGGAGAAGTGGAAGTGATTAAGATGAATATCCATGAGAAACAGATTTGTACAAAATTAAAATACACAATAGGTTAGAAAAGTCATTTTATAGAACATTCAATTGTCAGTGAGGATCCAACATAAGTTTCCATTTCTGGCTCAGTAGCCCATGCAAGAATGACACAACATGTTTTTCCATATGCACAGTGATAGAAAAAATACTTTTATCTCTTTATACGGGATCAATAAATAAAGTAGAAAGAGAGAACGCCATATTACTTATGGCTCAGTTTCAGGTGTAGCATATTCGTTTTCAACAACACCATCATTAACCAATTTAGGCATCATTATAGCTTCACCACAAAAGTAAGGCTTATAGTGAATCACCTGTAATCTGCATTTAGAGTTGAGAAGCTATTATGGTTCTTACGCTTCCAATAACAAATTATGCTAACAGTAATTTAGTATTGAAACACAATTCACTATTAGGTTACAACCAATTAAAACAGAGCATATCTCATCACAACTATATCTTCATCTTTAAACTACTGTTCTATTTGGTGTTTCCCCTATTCTAAGCAAACAAAAAATGGTCACAACTATATCTGTAGTTGTACATTACAATCATCATTTTGTATATAGTATGTTATCTATGAAATTAAGTTTGGTTCAGTCACCACCATTTCCAGTAGAGGTAGTTCATATATAAGTAAGAACCAGGACAAAGCAAAAAATTACATAGATTATATTTTGTGCTACTGTACATTTTTCCAATAAAGACGAAATCTCATCTATTTGTCTTTCGATATCTATAAGAAAATGTTATTTTGTGTCTAATCTACTTGAGAAGTACAAGTCAAGTTTATCGGCATATATATTTCAATAAACACATAGCAGGAGTTTTAGTGTATCAAGATATTTTTTATTCAACAATTAGAGTTGTTTTCTTCCTTGAATATTTCTATTAATGTAAGGCTTTTAAAACACAAAAAATCTGAACTACGTTTAACATTATTAAATATGCCGTAATGAAAATCGACTTATGGGCACTTACAGATAGACACCACAAACTAAATATAACTTAATTAAGAAGATTAGCATTATATTTATATAATCTTCTAATAGGGAAACTTACATATATCTGTCAACAAAAGAGTTTCTCCAAAAGAAATAAAAACTCCACTTTAAATTTACATTTGCTTCACATCATGTAACTTTCTATACATTAGTAATACACCATTTCATGTAATCAAATCGATATATACTATTACCTTACAGATGACATAAGGTGAGCAAACAATATTTTTAGAGTACTAGTAATAATTTTAAACAATGCCATCAAATTTATGTTAGATCCTTCAAAAGTAGTGCGTATTTGAAAAAAGGTTCGATAATATTTTTGGATAATCCAAAAACATATATTCTTAGCACATTCAGATCTAAATAGCCATTAAATCGATGAGTGACAATCAGAAGCATTATTTTCAATGAGCTGCAACATACAAAAAGTTCAACCAATCTAAATGATCTTGAATTTTCACTAACAATCGAATCAATTTTCTAGCCTTAGACTTCCTTTCTAAAAGGTGGTAAGGCAAGTATGCTCTTACAAATCATATCAGAAGAAGCTAGAATTAATCAAAGAAAAATTTAATTATTACCTGCGCAGGTCCATTTCAATTGATTATTATGTCAGTGAACTGATCAACTTTTTTCTTCCAACCTCATTGTTTCTTTATGTTGAAGTTCAACAGTTGAACTATAAGAAACTGAAGAGTGTAAGTAAATTAGTATAAAAAAAAATTATCATAATTCATCAAACTAGAAAATTAACTTCGCTTAAACAAATTTATCTTACAATAAAAATGTGAAAAAAGAATTTTCTTGTCAAAACTTATAGTCCCTAGCTTAGCTACTATAGTCTCCCTAAATCAACCATTTATTCTGAACCTTTTTGATAATAGACCTTGTGTATCCCCTCTGCAGAGTAGGGCATTGTTACAAGACCATTGAAAATACAATCACAACTATAGTAATAGAACTATGTTATTCCACTTCAAATTTGCGGATTCAAAAAGACTCAAAAGTGAGAACTTCTTATAGTCCAATAGAAAAATCTATAAATCTTGTAATCTCTTTCTATTCCGCTGATACCACCATTAAACAGAGTTGCAATCATTAAAAAATTATGCCCAATCTAGTTAAAGAGAAAAAACTCAAACAGTACAACCCTTTAGTAGGAGAATTCAATCTTCTTCCATTAGATATTATGAAGATAAATAAAAATTTAAATAAAAAATAAAAAAATAATAATATATACCTGATACAATAACATCTCAAACGCACAGAAGAAGCATGTGTAGTAGACTGGTTGCTTATGCTTGCTCTGAAGTGAGAATAGACAAAGATTTAATCTAACTGTAAAAAGCACAGTGCAACACGCTCAGACTGTGCTAGGTGTCAAATTTATTGCCCATTTAGTAATGTCATTTAGTATTAAGTAAAGTCTAAAGATTAAAACATCCATAACTTTTCTTTAAATGACTTTATACATATATGTCAAAACTCTCCTTGCTAATATACAAAAAAAATTAAAGCTACTCACACTTTGTAAACTGCTACTTTGTTTATAATTTTTAACGATTACAACACTTACTCATTATAATATTATAATTGCTTATATGTTTAAACTCTTATTTGTTCATAATAATAAATAGTCTTACTTGCTGACTGAGAATGAAGTTTAATTACATTTCCAAATTAAATATATACTTATTATACCATAAGATTCATGTTCAAATAGCTAGAAAATATTAATTTGTTAAAATCAGTTGACCTTTTGCTTGTTACATAAATTCCCTGTATAGTATGTGAATTCGGCCGAGACCCCTCATTTGTAGACCTCGAGAAGTGCTTAACACCCTTCTTTTGAGATAACCTAAATTCTTATCTAATTTCTAGTGATGTAGACCAATTAAATAATTTAAATTAATTTAGAAAGATTTTCTAACGCACCTTAATTCGTTAGGTGGCAATTATTCCTAAAAGGAGTTATCACGTTGAATTTCACTTTTCATGAGAAAAATAAGGTACAAAAGTATGATGACTATATTAGAGATACTTAGGTTCTAAGCATTACGTATTTGTATATTATATGAGATTTTTATTTGTATGCACTTTATTTTGATGTTTGTCCTTTGATGATTCTCCTATTCCTTTTCTATTTATTTTTTCTTTGAATAGTTATTTTGATATAGTGATTTATCGTTATTGCATGTTAATTTCCTTCCTTTTCACATTATTTATTTCTCTAATTAGTGTCTATATTTTTATGTCCATCTATTTCTCTTTTTTTCCTTTTGCTTGTTATGCATTATTTCTTATTTCCTAAATATATCTTTAATTTTACATTTATTTATTTTCTTATGTTTATATTTTTTATTATACTATTCAATGTGTCACTACTTTCATTATTTATTATGTGTTACTGCTTTTATAGCTGACATCCCGCTCATATCTTTCTCCATATGGAACCTAATTTATTTTGTAAGAATGGTTGTGTGATTGCATTGACGTTTATTTTTCTAAAATATTTTATGAAAAATCTCTCCTAAATCGATTGATCAATAGTGCGTTGACAGTCACGAGCTTTTTTATTTTCAAGCTGTCTACCTGAGGGAACCACATCAAGAAATGACTCTTCTTCCTAGATCATGACTGATTATTCCTTCACTAAGGAATGTGCAATCCAAAGCCTAGAATGTCTTGTTGAGAAAAGCTTTACCCTAAATTTTAAGGATTTCATAATCCCGAAAAGAATACTTTCATAGCTTATGTGCATTATGAGACATTAATATGTCTAATCTATTACTTCTTTAAACTTAACATCCGTTTCTTTCCTTATTTCTTTTATTTGTTTATTTATCTATTTTCCTTCTTGATTAATTATTTCTCATATTGGTTTTTTGTTTAACTTATTTTTCCTCTTAATGGCCCTTTACCATATTTCATCTATATGTCTCTTGTTTGAATTTGTATTTTTTTATAGGTTCTGTCTCATACTTAGTAGTTATCCATTTTCATGTTTTCCTTTTCATGGAAAACCCCTTTCCTTATATCTTATATGTTTTCTTATTTGTATTATTATTTCTTAATTAATCCTCTCTAGTTATGCTTTATTTATTTGATGTATCTTATGACTTCTTACTCACCCTCTTTATTTATGTATTTACTCTTTATCACTTTTATTAAATATATTTTTTTTAATTTCTCATCGTATTTTTACTTTTCATTTTATATGCTACTTGTTAGTTCTTTATATAAATTGAAATTTCATTCACACTTTCGGAAATGGGAACCTCACACTTTCACACGCTATATACTATAATTGGATGTTGGACCTTCGCACTTCTCCAAATTCGTTTCAAAAATATTTATTATAGAGTTGACTAAGATATGGTGTAGAGGATAATTTTATGATATGGTGGAGCGGATAATTTTAATTTAGGGGGAGATATGCCTTCTCGCATTAGACCCCCCCCCTCCCCTAGTCCGTGGCTACCTAAATTTTAGAAAATTTTAAGTCATGCATGAATTAACCATTATGTGCTATTTTCTACTATCCTTGTTCAAATTGTCATCCAACTTTTACTATGTCTTCAAATACCATTCAAATTTCTCTATATCTCAAATTTCAAACTACATCTGACCTGATTCTTATTTCAACAAGATACATAAATAATTCTTTATAACAATATAATTCTCTTTAATTATTTGATTGAGAACATTCTTATGTTTAAAAATGCAAAGGAATCTTTATCATTGAAATAATATTTTTCTATCAAATCTTATATTCTCTCCTTCTTTAACCTTTTCATATTGTCATAAAGGTGAAAACTAGGGTATTTTTAGAGTTATCAAATGATTTTCATGTTCAAATTCTTAAGTGTTTCAAAAAAAAAAGTCTCAAAATCTTTAAAAAAATCAAATCTTCAATTGTCTCAATTTTTTAAAGTAATATTTCTTTAAATATTTTATGCGCATCTTTTAAATATCTTATCATTATTTACTTGTTCACTACATCATCTTTAAGTATGAACTTAGTACCTAGGTCTTCTTTAAGAGTATAAACAACAGGTAAAAATGCAATAACTATCTTGAAATGCCTGAATGATCAGCAAAAAACAAAGCTCAAACTACACTCCAACATAAGAGAGAGGCTAAGCTACTCTATTACCTCATCTACATTAAATGACTTTGCTGAGTCTATATTTCATGGCTCCCACAATAGTCCACATAGTAGTGAATTCACAAAATCTAGATTGCATGACTCCCGCAAGAGTCATATTCTGTGGCTCTCATAAGAGCTCATATCGTAGTGTATCCACAAATATCTACGTTGCATGGAATCCACAAGAGTCTACATTTCAGGACTCCCGTAAGGGTCCATATCATACTACATCCATATAAATCTATATTTCTTGGCTCGCATAAGATTCTACATTTTATAACACTCACAAGTGTTCATATTACTGTGCATCCACAGAAATCTACTTTGCATGGCTTCCGTAAGATTAAAGATTATATGGGCCCTAGAAGAGTCAACATTATAGTACATCCATAGTATCTACATTACATAGCTCCAGCAAGAGTCAATATTGCATGGATCCCATAAGAGTCTACATCATAGTGCATCTGTAGTATCTACATTTCAAAGCTTCTGTAAGAATCAACATTGCATGGCTCCTGCAACAGTTCACATTACAGTGTATCCATAAAATATGCATTATATTCCTTCTGTATGAGTCAAAATTGCATGGCTCCCACAAGAGTCCACATCGTAGGGTATCGATAGAAATCTACATTGCATGACTTCCGCAAGAGTCTATATCTTATTGTATCTACGGAAATCTACATTGCATGGCTACCGTAAGAGTTTACTTTCTGCTTATTAGGTTCCTAAGGCGTCGTAGTCTAAAGGCTTCATTTTCATGGCCTATAGATATCATTTCATGACCTAATGATTTAATTTCTGCTTATTATGCTCCGAAGGCGTCATAGTCTAAAGGTATCATTTCATGGGATACGAACATTATTTCATGGAGTAAGAATTTAATTTTTGTTTATCATACTCTGAGGGCATCATAGTCGAATGGGAACATCTTCATGGCTTGCAGACAAAATTTAATGGACTTAACATTTAGTTTCTGCTTATCATGACCCTAAGACATCATATCTTAAGACATCATCCTTTCCATACTATAGAAAATGATCATTATTTAAATAAGAAATATCATTATATTTAAATATTTGCTATGATTAGCGATAAGTCTATTTCTCAAGTCATGATAACACCTACATTAAACCACCAATAGGTAAGCCAAGACATGGTCCAGAACTATAAGTAACGGACTACCTAAAGACATTAAAGAAAACAACAAAATAAATACTGTAAAGGGAGTAATATATATATATATATATATATATATATATATATATATATATATATATATAAAGCAACGCTGAGACCTGGTGAAGTTAGTGCAAGGATTCTATTACGATTAGAGTACAAATTGAAATACTGAATAAATATTCATGTAAAACTTGATTTTGAAATACAAAATAATGTTAAGTCGAATCAGTATGAGGGAGAGTAGAAATACTCTGAATATTAGGAGCTCACCACAAATTTTTGATATGCAGTTGCTCCGCATGATGCACACATCAATGGAGAGAACTCATACTATGATCTATAAGCTGCAAAAGTGTATTATGAGTAACAAACACTTGGTACTCAGTAGGCATCGACATACAAAGTTCCAAAGATAATGCAAGGATAAATAATATGCAAAGCGGGAATATAAATTGCAGGAAACTATGCAGGAAGCTAAATAGCAATATATATATATATATAGGTCTAAATAAAGGTAATAATCTGAGAGATCCATCCTAGTACCCCGAGGGTCATAACCAAATAAGAAAGCTAAGACTACTATAACGAGGGTCCTAAATCATAATGTAAATCCATGATATAATTGTCAATAATGTTATTTACCATAAGAAAGGAAAGTGATCATAATCATACTTACTAGAATGGGTATAGGTCCATAATCAACCTACAAACTAACCATAATAATATCAATAAAGTATCCATCTAGTTCTATTATAAATTGCATTTATGTGAGTGTTATGGCTCACTCTTTTGTTGTGAGGGCACATATTTAATGATCGTTGGGTGATTTGTATGATGTATTTTATTGAATGATATGTATGAGTTTTCCAACTAGGTGAGTCAATTCTTGAGTCTAGGAAGTTTTGGAGTAGTATTCTTGAACTTTCTATTGAGTATGTAACATACTTAGAGTAGAAACTTGTATTTTGTGTAGTCATTGTAGTACTAGCTTGAGTGTCTTTCTTGTATTAGAAGTGTAGAGTATCCTTAGATTGTGATGCTTATTGTAAAGAGTTTTTCGAGAATGAACAAGGCTTTAAGTGTGTGGTGATGATCTTAGGTGGTTTTATGCACTTAAGTGTTATTATCCTAGGTTATTTAGCTTTGTTTTGAGGACTTCACGTTTATTAATGTGTTAATGGTGATATACTTTAGCATCTAAGTGTTTAAGTATATTATTACCATGTTTGTAGTGTCTTTCAAACAAGTTTGTACTTTAATTGGTCACTTAGAGTTCAAGTGAGAAAACTTGTGTTACTAACTTGAGCTAGGTGTTCTTCTAGTTGATCTCGATGGATTCTAGTGTGTGTTATGAGTTTCTGATGGTTGTATTGTGTAATTATGTGAGGAAAAACTTTTTTTTTATAGTTTTTAAGGTTCATTTGGATCAATCCAAGTATAAAAACACTATGCTAAAGAATAATAGGATGAAACTAGTTCT
The DNA here is from genome assembly GCF_002878395.1 of Capsicum annuum. NCBI lineage: Eukaryota > Viridiplantae > Streptophyta > Magnoliopsida > Solanales > Solanaceae > Capsicum > Capsicum annuum. Next base: position 46,621 of record NW_025856317.1, on the reverse strand, counting down.
TAGCTTGAGATTCTAGTTCACCGTTATGGATTTTGTGTTGTTTTGAGCACTAATCCGTGGTGTTTGATACTATAGTATTCTTGGTAAGTTGAATTTTATGATATATGGATGATTAAAAATCTAGAAATAAAGTGGATACAACACCGAAAGGCTTGGGATGGAAGACAAATAAAAAAGATGAGTTAGAAATAGAATTGAGGCCTTTCTGGTGAGCCTTCGCAATGAAGGGGTGATGTAGATAGCATTCCCTTGGAATAAGTGGAACATCATGTATATAATTACCATGAAATATGTGGCATATCATGACCCCTACTCCCATGGAATGGGTGGTGCATCGCAGACCATATTCTCACACGACAAAAATCTCATCCTATAAATAGGACACTTAAACACATTTTTATACACCTTGGACGTCTTTGAGTCTTGGATGCATCTGGAAAACACTTTAATAAGAGTTTTTCTTATTTTAATTTATTTTATTTATGGATTATATCATTTATTCATTGATTTTGATTACGGTTAAGTCCATTAGTGGCTAAATGCCCTCTTTACGGGATTAAGGAAAAGAACATAAATACTATTGCTTTGAATTGATTTAGTTTTGATTGATTATCATATTTGGTTGTTTATTTATCCTTTTTATAACTATTATATTGATTCACGACCCTTCAAATAGATTTATTGTCGTCTCTTGACCCTATAAGGGAGAATAAGAGGACAAAACAAGGGGGTAAATCTTTTTATTTTTGTATAAAATAAGGGATTTGAATTAGCATCTATTATAGGGATATACCCAAAATCCTTCTTTGTTTCACTTACAGAATGGGACCTTAATGCATATAAATAGATTATTACATCTCCGCTCAATGATGTAGTTGTAATATCCAGTTACGTAGAAGATTAGAGGTCGGAAGACCATGATCATATGATAAACCCTATGAATCAACAACCAAGATAAGTAATCTAACCAATAAAGTTCAATGGCTTAGTATGATTGTTCATAGTTCTTTAAACCCGGGTTTTCATTCATTGATTGTCCAAATTCTTTACTTTTACGCATTGTTTACTTTACGTTAAATTGTAAAATTTCACAAACTCTTTTGGTTACATTTTCTCTAATTTAATCTCAGTAGTTAAACAAAAATTTGATAGTTTTCAACACAAGTCTCTGAGGGGTCAATATTCGGGTTTTTATAAGGCCAACATATTACTTGGTGAGACCACGTACGCTTGCGTATGTGCTTGGGTTCAACAAGTTTTTGGCATCGGTGCCAGGGACTTGTAAATTGGCATTTGTTTTAGTTTTAGTTTTACTTCTTAGATTTATTTGGTGATTTACACTTGATCTTTGTATTGAATTTGCAGAAAATAGGTTTACAGACTAGTAAGATAGCAAGGGATAGGGAATTAGTTAAACTAAGCCCAAAACATGAGCAACGATTTCATCAATTGAGGAGAGAAATAATCCTTCTCCATTGTATCCCTCAAATTTAAGAGGAGCAAAACAATCTTACTTTCATGGATGAAGATCAACCAGCACAAAAGATAGTTCACGAAGTGGCAATCCTACATCCGACGAATTAGACCTCTTTTTTTTTTAAACCAGCTGTTGGAGGTAACTTTAAGCTAAAACAGAACATAGTGCAGCTTTAGGTCAATAGTGGATAGTTTATGGGGCTTTCATATGAAGATCCACAAGTCCACCTGCGGAACTTCCTTGACATCGTGGCACATTCTTCCCTATGGGTGTGACAACTAACTATGATAGGATGAAACTTTTCCCCTTTTCACCATTTGGAGAATAGAAGAAGTGGTTGAACGCTGAGTTAAAAATTTTAATCACAACCTAGGATGACTTAGCCCAGAAATTCCTTATCAAATTTTTTCCATCTGGTAAAACTATGAGACTGTATAGTGAGATTGTGAGCTTCAAACAGATGTCAGATGAGAACTAATATCATGCATGAGAGAGGTTCAAAGTTCATCGTTGGGACTGTCCATATCATCAGCAGTTTAATGAGGTAATAGATCACACTTTTGTTGAGGTACTTGATCACAATACAAAATTTTTCTAGATTTAGTTGTAGGTGTTCAAGCATTGGAATTGACGTATAATGAGCTATACACCTTGTTGAACCATATTTCACAAGGGAATCCTGAGTGGCATAGTGACTCAAGAAGTTCTCCAAAGAAGGCTGCAATTGTGTTGGAAGTGGACTAATTTACTATTATATCAACTCAAATTGTTGCACTACAAAATTAATTAACTACTCAGCTCAGCAATACAAAATTGGGGGTTACATAGCCTGCAGAAACAACGAATGCTATTTTTCTGACATGGTCCAAGGTTTACAAAAATAGTGGTTATTTTGCATCCATGTTTAGTGCAAATCCTAAGTTAGTGATATGCGTGGGAAAAGTTTAAAGCCCAAAATGTGGGAATACCTATAATCAAAAGTGGCAAACTCAGCAACCAATTCTAACAGTAGTAGCAGGTTCAAGAAAATCAGGATACTATTCAAACTAGCAAAATAGAATAGATGCTGAAACAAATTCTAGCTTCTCAAGCATAGTTGACAATAGATATGAAGACCCATCAGGTGTCCACAAAGAACTTAGAGATACAAGTTGGGCAGATGCAACAGGCACAAAATACCATTCGTCGAGGTAATTTAATAAGTGAAACTGAATTTCCTAAATAAGTAATGGCAATCACTTTGAGGATTGGTAAAGAACTCAATGAAGAAGCTCCAAAGACAACTTTGGAAGTAGATGCAGAATTGGTTCCTCAATTGGTTGCAGACAAAATTGCTGAAAATTTGAGAAATTTTAAGTACTCAAAAACTAAAGTTACTGAAAATATGAAGGGGAGACCATCACCATCCTTTCCTCAGAGACTGAGATAAGAAAAGGAGGATAATTGCTTCAAGAAATTCTTTGAAACGTTCAAAGAGTTTCACATTAATCTTCCTCTTTTAAATGTTTTATAGGGAATGCGTAAGTACACTAAGTAATTAAAAGATATGGTTACTAACAAACTTAAGATGTAGAATGTTGAGGCTGTAGTACACACTAAAGTGTGCAATATGTGGTGATGCAGAAGATGCCCTAAAAGCTCAAAGACCTTGGGAGTTTCATGCTTCTTATTCAAATTGGCAATATTGAGGTAGTCTATGCACTTAGTGATTTAGGGGTAGGTATCAACTTGGTACCCCTGTCTATGTTCAACACTTTTGGCTTGGGGAAGCTGAGATTGAGCTCTATGATACTCTAATTAGCAGAATAGACCCTAGCCTATCCTAAAAGAATCATAGATGATGTTGTCATTAAGGTTGGTAAGTTTATTATTACCACTAATATTATTGTTTTAGAATTTCAGGCAGACAAAAGAGTGCCAAAGATCTTGGTACTTCTATTCTTTGCGATAGGAAGAGCATGGATAGATGTGAGAGAGGACACACTCACAATGAGGCTGAGTGATGAAGAGGAAGTTTTTAAAGTGTACAAACCACTCAAAACACTATCCCACTATAAATTTGGTGCCTGATTACTGTGATTAAAGGGCATATGTATAGGGTGGTAGAGTTTAGTCCATAAAATACCTCTTTAGACTCTCTCATTAAGTGGCACAAGTTGCAACCACCGCAGCCTGTAATAAAGTAGATTGATGAGCCTAAAAAGGTTGTTTCTTAGAGAGTTGTTGACCTTGAGAGTTCACACTAAAGAGGTAAGAAAAAATAAGAAGATTGCCTCTAATTATAAGGAAGATAATGAAGTAAAATAGAGGGGTCATAGTTTGGGTCATGCCGTAAAACTAAATCAGGCGCTGCTTGGAGGAAACTTAAGTAAAGGTATGTTTTATTTTTAGTATTTTTAATTTTTACTCCACTAGGTTTTGTTTTGTGAGTCACAGGTTGATGAAGAGTCTGAGTATAGGAAAACCTAAGCTAAGAATCATGGAAAAGACTAAGTGTGGGGTCCCCCGATCCTAAGTGTATCCCTATCTTTGATGGACCGTAATTTAATCCAAAGATCCTAAGTGTTTTAGTGTAAAACTAATTGAGTTAAGGAGTGTGAATTAAAGTAGGAGAAAGATAAAAGTGATGACCCAATATAATAGTTATTGGTTTCTACAATTGATGTGCTGTGGTTGGGAATTAGAGAAACTTATGCTAAAAAAATTCCCATTTTTATCCCAGATGTGTTACAGTGAACCTGTTTTGGCCCTGGTCCTCTTTGAACACTGTACACCTTAACTAAGGCAAATCTCTTAAGTTGAGGGTGTCTATCAAAGGGGTGCATAACATGTAGTGGGCGTGAAGAAGGATAAAATTAAATAAGAATGAACAAACAATACTCCCACCATATTGTATACTAATAAGCTTAATGAGATGGGGTAAAATAAAAGATGTGTAAAGGTAGTATATTGGAAAGTTGGTTGTTGGAGATTGGTATTAATTGTATAATGTGATGTTTTAAAGTGCTTAGGGTAGATAGTCTCTATTCTTTGCTAAAATAGTTTCTACTTGTCCCTTTGACTACATTACAACCCATAAAGACCTACTTGATCCTAAGCCTCATCATTCTGATATTAGTGGAGTATTACACTAAAGTCAAGCCTATGGTTCTGCTTATGTAACTTGTGAATTCTTTGTGAGAGGGAGTGCAACTTTATTCTTATACCTATTCTGTTATAAATTGCATTTATGTGAGTGATTGTAAGTAACTCTCTTGTTGTGAGGGAACATATTTAATGATAGTTAGGTGGTTTGTATGATGTATTTTATTGAATTATATGTATTAGTTTTCCAACTACGTGAATCAATTCTCAAGACTAGGATGTTTTGGAGTAATATTCTTGAGCTTTCAATTGTGTATGTAACATACTTAGTGTAGAAACTTGCATTCTGTGTAGTCATTATAGTACTAGATTGAGTGAATTTCTAGTAGTAGAAGTGTAGATTATCCTAAAATTATGATTCTTAGAGTAATTAGTTGTTCAAGGAAGAACAAGGCTTTAAGTGTGAGATAGTGATTTGAGGTGGTTTTATATACCTCATTGTTGTTATCCTAGCTTATTTAGATTTCTTTTGAGGACTTCTCAAGTGATTAATGTGTTAATGATGATATAATTTAGCATCTAAGTCTTTAAGTATTTTATTACAATTTTCATGGTGTCTTTCAAACAAGTTTGTACTTAAGTTGATCACTTAGAGTTCAAGTGAGAAACTAGTGTTACTTGCTTAAGCTAGGTGTTGTTCTAGTTGATCTCGATGGATTTTGGTGTGTGTAATGAGTTCCTAATGGTTTATTGTGTAATTATTTGAGTAAAAACTTTTATTTTTTTTATAGTTTTCAAGGTTCAATTGGATCAAGCGAAGAGTGAAAACACTAAGCTAAAGATTAATAGGACGGAACTAGTTCTTAGTTTGAGTTTCTAGTTCTCTATTATGGATTGTGTGTTATTTTGAGCTCTAATACGTTGTGCTAGATGATATATAATTCTAGGTGAGTTGATTTTTATGATATATGGATGAATAAAGATAAGTAATCAATTGGAAATAACATCAAAACGTTTGGGATGGAATACAAATGCACAAGACGAGTTAGAAGTCGAGTTGAGGCCTTTCCAGTGAGCCTTCTCGATGGTGGGCCGGTGCAACCCACATTACCATGGACTAAGTGGCATGTCTCTGATCTCATTCACATGAAATAGGTGGTGCATCTTGACTCTTACTCCCATGGAATGGGTGGCGCATCGTGGACCATACTCCCATTCGGCCAAACTCTCATCCTATAAATAGGACACTTAAACACATTGTTATTAACCTTTGATGTCTTTGAAGCTTGGAGAGGTGCACAAAAACACTTAAATTAGGGTTTTCTTCATTTAATTTAGAATATTTATAGATTATATCATGTATTCATTATCATCTTGTAAGCCCGGGAGGGGTAATAAGATGATAGAATGAGGGGGCAAATCGAGCAAGGTTCTTATTCTTTTATAAAATAAGGGATATGAATTCATTTATAGGATCGGGATATACCTATCATCATTGTTTTGTTCACTTGAAGGATGACATATAAATGGATTATTGCATCCTCTCTCAATGATGTAGTTGTAATGTCCAGTTAGGTAGAAGATTAGAGGTCGGGAGACAATGATCATATATAAACCCTGCGAATCAAAAACCAAGTAATCTAACCAATGAATTTCAATGGCTTAGTATAATTGTTTGTAGTTCTTTATCCCCGGGTCTTCATCCATTGATAGTCCAAAGTCTTTAATTTTACCTATTATTTACTTTACTTTTAATTATAAACTTTCAAAAACTCTTTTGGTTACGTTTGCACTAATTCAATTTTAATAGATAAACTAGAATTTGTTTGTTGTCAACAAAAGTATCTGAGCGATAGATATTCATCGATTTATAAGGATACTGTATTACTTTGTGAGACCACTTACAATTATGTGTACGCTTGGGCGCAACAAGTTGCCGGGGACTTGTAAATTGGAAATTTTTTTAGTTTTAGTTTTATCTTTTAGATTTCATTGGTGCTTTACACTTTATCTTGTTATTGAATTTGTAGGAAATAGGTTTATAGACTAGTAAGATGGCAAGGGATAGGGAATTGGTTGAATCAAGCCCAGAGCCTGAGCAATGCTTTAATTAATTAAGGAGAGAAGTAGTCCTTCTCTAACGTATCCCACAAATTCAAAACGAATAGGACAATCCTGCTCTTATAGCTGAAGATCAACCAGCTCGCAGGATCGTTCGTGAAGTAGGAATCCTACTTTCAATAAATATAACCTCCACTTCTTAGAAATTGGCTGTTGGAGGTAACTTTGAGCTGAAACAAAACATGGTCAGCTTTTGATCAGCACTGGAAAATTTATGGGGCTTTCACATGAATATCCATAAGTCCACCTTCGAAACTTTGTTGAGATCAGTGACACATTCATCCCTATGGGTGTGTCAACTGACTATTTTAGTCTGACCCTTTTCCCTTTCACTATTGGGGGAAGTGATGAAGTAGTTGAACGCTAAGCCAAAAATTTCAATCACAACCTGGGATGACTTAGCCCTAAAATTCCTCATCCGATTCGTTCCATCTGGAAAGACTGGGAGACTGTGCATTGAGATTGTGAGCTTCAAATAGAAACCAAATAAGAACTTATATCATGCATAGGAGAGGTTAAAAGCTCTTCTTTGGGACTATCCATATCATCAGCAGCCCAATGAGGTACTATCTCACACTTTTGTTGAGACACATGATCACAACATAAAAATTTTGCTAAATTCAGCTACAGGTGGTCAAGTGTTAGAACTGACGTATCATGAGCTATACACCTTGTTGAATAGGATTACACAAAGGAATCCTAAGTGGGATGCTGATCAAGAAGTGATTCAAAAAAGGATGCAAGTGTGTTAGAGGTGGACCAATTTACTATATATTCATTCTGATTGTTGTATTACCAAATCAGTTAACTACTCAGCTTAGTAATATGCAATTGAGGGTTACATAGCCTGCAGAAACAACAAATGCAATTCATTAGATATAGTGTGAGGTTTGTGGAAATAGTGGTCATTCTACAACCATGTATGGTGCAAATCCTCAGTCAGTGATATTTTTAGGCAATGTTTAAAGGCCAAATTATGGGAATTCCTACAGTGAAAAGTGGTATACTCAGCCACCAATAGCATGTTCAAAGAAATCAAGCCACTACTCAAATTAAAAATATGGAAGAGATTCTTAAAGAAATTCTATCTTCTCAATCACAGTTAGCAGCAGATATGAAGAGCCAACAGGTCACTACTAAGAACTTGAAGATTCAGACTTGGCAGATGCAGCAGGCACAAAATGCCAGTCCTTAATGTGGTTTTCCAAGTCATACGGACTCTCCAAAACAATTAATGGAAATAATTTTGAGGAGTGGTAAAAGGCTCAATGAAGAACCTCCAAAGACAACTATAGAGATAGATACGGAGTTGGTTCCCCAACTGGTTGCAGAAAAAGTTGCTGAAAATTTGAGAGAAGCTTGAGTACTCAAAAAATAAAGTTGCTGAAAAGGTGAAGGAGAGACCATGACGACCTTTCCCTCAGAGACTGAGAAAATCAAAGTAGGATGCATACTTTAATAAGTTCTTTAACATGTTTAGAGAGATTCACATTAATCTTTCTCATTTAGATGTTTTGCAGGAATTGCACAAGTATGCTAAGTACGTGAAGGATATGCATTTACAAAGTTAAGCTGTAGGATGTTGAGATAGTAGCACTCAGTGAGGAGTGTAGTTCTGTTGTGATGCAGAAAATGCCTAAAAAGCACAAAGGCCTTGGTAATTTCACGCTCCCTATACAAATTGGCAATAGTGAGGTAGTCTACACACTTAGTAATTTGGGAGCAAGTATCAACTTGATGGCCCTAGCCCTGTTCAAAAATTTGGGCTTGGGGAAGCTGAGATCGAGCTCTATGATACTCCAATTGGTAGACCAAACCCTACCCATCCCATAGGAATCACAAAAAAGGTTTTCATTTAGCTTGGTAGGTTTATTTTTCCTACTAATTTTATTGTTTTAGACTTTCTGGTAGATGAAAGAGTGCAAGTCATCTAGGGATGTCATTCCTGGAGATGGGAGGAGAATTGATAGATATGAGAGAGGGTACACACACAATCAGGCAAGATAATGAAGAGGTAGTTTTCAAAGTGTACAAACTACTCAATACACTATCCTGATACAAATATTTGTAATTGATTACTATAATTAATGGGATAAGTATGGGGTTGTGGAGTTTATTCCACAAAGGACCTCTTTGGACTTCCTCATTGAGCGACACAAGTGATAACACTCAACTTACATGTCAATTTAAATGCAAGGTAGTCATCATCAATATATTTTCCCAACTATTGAGTCAGGGTCAAATCCACGAGGAACAATATGAGTGGTGACTAAATTAATTTGGAAGGGTAGATACTAGCTATATTCAAACCAATAGTACAAAAAGATAAAAATGGGTGGGGTGTTGAAAGATATCACACCTAATATTTCTTTTGGGGATTTTTTAGAATTAATTTGGGGATACGAATAATTAGAGACTAGGCAATTAGGGATGGATCTTGGGAATATGCTTTCCTAGGGGCGACATATGCATAAGCATATGATAACTTGATGTAAATTCTAAGTGTTAGTGGTGTGGTAAGCTATATTAGAAATCCTTGAGGTTTGTTTCTCAACAAAATCTCAAAGGTTTAACTCATTGACCCTTTCAAGTACCCAATGAGTGCTTCAATAAAAACCACCTAATACCACAATTAGACACCCCTATTTCTAGGATGATGCCCTAAGTATAGTTAACTTCACTATCACCCTTATATCTAACATAGTGAAAATTAGTCAACCATAATCATAAATTATCTATTATTACCTGTGTTCTCACATCCATCTTTCAAGGAATATGTGGGTTCCTAAAGTTCACCCAAACCTCTCTTTAAAGGATGGTTTGAACTTTCAAGAGCTTTGGACTTTAATCCATCAAACCCATTTGGGTATTTGAGGCTTTCAACCACAAATCCTGATCAATTTACTCAAGCAATAGTAGAATCCAATATGACAAACTAGTAAATATATAAACAAATCACATCCCACACATAAATACACCCTATTCTAGCATAATTCCAAGATGAAAAACTAGCTACTCATTAGATAAATAGGTACAAATTTTACCCAAAATCTCTAGTGATTTGATATGAGAAAGTCTAAGTGAATATTACTTCAAACTATGAGATCCAATAAATCTTCAATGGGAGTTCACTAATTCTTCACTTGGAAGTGACTCCAAAATATTCTTCAACAAAATTTATACAATAATTTCTTCTCCAAGAATGGAGGCTACAACCCTATAACAATGTCTAAAAATTAGGGAAGATAGAATATCATGATGATTAGGGTTTGAGTCTTCCTTTTGTCAAATTTGGGATCAGCCACGTGCATTTACATTTTTTCCCTTGGGTTTTATTTTTCAGGTTGACTGCGATCACATAGGCTTGGCTTTGATCATAATTAGCTCATACAACTGTGGTAGTTTAACCTTATTGACTAACCACAATTGCTGTCCTCAGACCGCGACCATGGTAACTAAGGCCATGTCTCCTCCAGGTCTTCAGTTGCACTTTCTTCCTTCCTTGTGATCCTTTTAAGGTCTAATTTGCATCCTTCTATCTCATTAATAATGTACCTACAAACTGCTGATATTAGTGCATTCAATCACAATTATGTCTCATTTATTCATCAAAACATGGTAATTTGCATGAATGTTGAGTGCAAATAAGTGATAAAATCACCACTCATCAACACGCCAACTTAAATCTTTGCTTGTGCTCAAGAAACACTACCCTTTATCATGAGACATTATACTTTTATGTCCAATTTTCATACCTCAAAGTTCACAATGACTTCAATCTTAGTAACTACCATAAGTAGCTTATTGCACATGGGCAAATCTATTCTTACTACACCCCTTATCATAAAATAAAATATCTAAGGATGCACAAGACTTTAAAGAGAAACCAAGAAACAACAACCTATACTCTAAAAGTGACTCACTTTTGATCAAAACTAAGTTATACTCTATTTGCCTCATTGCTCGAAAGATGACAAAATCACCTACCTCAACTTGTTCACATGCCTTACACAAGAAAGAAAATTCCACACACCAAGCTACCAAATATGCAATCAGGAATTTAAGTGCAAAAACTCTCTCCCTCATAAAAGAACTCTCTATGTCAACTAGTGTATACCATAGGCTTGCCCATATTTTTAATAGCCACTACAAAGAAAGTAAATGGTTGAATATGTCAAAGTAATTTTTAAGTTTGTAATGTAGGTTTGGGTATTGGTATGATATCATTTGGAAGCTACATGGCTGTACCTTTCCTTGAACATCTACATCACACTATATAATCTGCCTTTTTGACTATGGGCCACTCCTCTTTGATCTTTTCTCTTTTCATATGCCTACCTTTTTCTTCTTTCGTTCACCCATTTTCTTTGATTTATATTTCTTTAGTTTTCATGCAATTCTTTCTTTTGTTTAACCCATTCTTTTTCTATTCATCAATTTTCAATGCTTGGGTACTTAGGCATTCACTTACAACTTCATTGCCCCATACATACTTTCATTAATCTTCACCACCCAAACTTAGGCTTTTACCCTCAAGTTTAAATTTTAAGTTTAAGGAGAGTATAGTTCAAAAGAAGGATAAAAATGATGGTTAACGACATATAATATGTTTGCCAAAGAAAGGTTTAAAGGCTCAAAGTGGGTAACTAGGGATTACGTTTATGCGTGGGTAGGTTTCTTTGGAAAAAGTGGTTTTCCAATGTCACAAAGATGGCCTAAGATCATTTTCCAATCAAATACAATAAAAATTAGCTTTCAATGACTAACGGGTAAAATTCTAGATAACACAAGTAGACAAGAGATGAATACAAAATGCTCACTACACATGGCATGCAAAATCAGTCAAGGAGGCTCTATTGCCCCTCCTGTTAGAGATAGAATTGGAGTATCTATCACTATTAACAAGTTTAATATTGTGATGTCACAAACTGAGAAAGAGTTTTGTTACAAAGTTGCTAACATCTATGCCCTTGATTTTAAAAACTTTTTTGGACGGAGGATGTTGTTAATTTTGCATTTGTGCCATACTTAATTTGCTCACTTACGAATACAACCAAAGCCATTTCATCTTAATATGAGAAAACCAACCATATGGATACTCAGACTTTGCCAATAGTGCACAACGAGACCTCAAATTTATAATGCCACAAGTACTCAGACTTCCTTTACATTAATGAATTAGATTCCATGGGTTTTCAAAATACTCCTGTATCTACGGTTCAAAACCCAAACACTACATTTTAGCCTAAAGAATGTTGTCACTCAATCTATCATAGGGAAAGGCTTATTATGCATCATCATAATAAAAACAAATCTAAAGAAAAAAGAAAAACTAAAAATAAAACTACATCATAATCTATGAAAACTAGGCACTATCAAAGTACTCAAATATAACATCCCCAAAACACAAAATAAAATATCATCCAACATAAGAATATCTAGAAACATATCAGAACAATACGAACCTAGGGTCACCCCTAACTAAAAGAAAAGCAGTGTCCTCATTGCATATACAATAAAGAATGAGTTAAAAGGGTCTCCTTGAATCTGCATCAGGAGTAGTCCTCTCCTGCTAACTCTGCTCTATCACTACCGGCATTATCAGCTGACCAATCTGTAATGGCCTTATTATCAATCTCCAACCGACGTGAAGTTAGTCAATCATTGGGTTTGAGCACCTTGAAGATGTCCTTTACCCCTTTCCACAACTTATAGAAGATTTTATCTCTCTTTTTCTCTCTCGTCACCATCTTCTTATGCGACTCCTTGAGGTTCCTATGTGACGTAGCAAATACTGAATAAGCTCTCCCTAATATAGCAACTGGGGATTCTTATTTCTTCTACTCCTCCCAGTATATCTCATAATCTGACTGAGCTATATATGAATGGAGAGTGGTGGAGGGCTCTCTTGATCCATGAGACAATCTAGAAAATAGCTCCCTAACCACCTATATCTAACTTGAGATATCATCATAGGGGTTGGCTAACGAAGGTCTATAAGAGTTTGTGTCCTCCTGTCTCGACTTGCCTAAGTCCATCTTTCTTTTCTTGCTTTGACCAGGGGAACCCTCACCCTAAAATTTTAGTGGGAAGATGTGGGGGCCTAGGTGCACCCAGGTATCTACAACATACTCCTCTACCTATGCCCTCTTGAAAATCTCACTGATAAAGGAAAGAACACGAATAATTATACTTCCCTAGTTTTTGAAGTGCTGCAACTTTAAGAGAATAATCTCACCAACATTTAGAGTAATGCTAGAGAGAATACGAGCCACCATCTATGCTAACAAATCTATGACAATAGCTATTTGAGTACACAACAATACTCTACTACAGATAATACTAAGCCAAAGCCTGGACTCAGCTATGAAGTCATTCATCAAAATATCTTTCTTAGTGGTGGCCTAGAGAACTGCTTTTCCCCTACATAACATGTTCGCTATCCAGGTCCCTGGCTCACATGATTTTGTTAGAACAGCCCCATGTCAGCATACGGGAGCTGATATATCTCATTAATCTGCTCTTCTCCAAAGTTCGCTTGCTTACCCCAAATCGTTACCACTGGGTTGGTAAGAGAAACTATGCTAAGGTTTGCGTAGAACTCACGTACCCAATACTAATTGTCATAGAAGGGGTCCAGGGCAAAATACATCCACCCAATAGCAGTGAGTTAGTCATGGAATGCTGGGAGCTTCTCATCCACTTTATCAAGGCAAATACACCTTTTTGTGAGTAATTTTGTCCTTGGTAGATCACTATAGTAGAGGTTTTGGCATTCTACAGCCATGAACTTGGTGTTGTCAAAGTCTCCCATCTTTGTGAATTAGTACCTGTAAGCAATACAATCTAGGCCATTATTTAGCATTATCACACCAAAGTTATTCTAGATTAATCAAGTAAACTCATGCGGTGGTGTTATAATAGGTTCTGGGGTGAGAAATGGGTGTGCAGAAATTTTGGCTACTGCAAACAACTTCCCTCAGGTATGGCAATCGTGGAGAAATATCTGTGATCGCGGTGCCACGATCAAGATCATTGAGACCACAATCACGGTACTTGAGACCATAATCGACAGTTCTGCACATCACTCGAAACACATAATATTAACCCCAATTTTGTGCTCCAACTAGGCATATAAACATTGTGAGAAAAGATCCTAAGGCTAGAAAGCATTATTATAACCCCAAACTTAAAGAATTAACATTGAATTCATTGGGCCATTGAATTGAACACATGGTGCATATGTTAATTTCAACAATTTTAGGCCTAAATTAGGGTACTCAAGACTTCCCCATTGGTGTGTACACCATCTATAGTAGCTAATCACCATAATACTAAAAAGAATCATATATTTCATGTTAAAAACACTATTTTAGGTCTTTCCCTAAACTATAAGTTCTAAGCATCAATTACATTAAAAACAAAGGAGTTTGGGACAAAACACCAAGTAAATGATGCAAGGGGATTGAAAAGAACACTTGGGCATTGAAAACATACCCAAAATTTGGAGAGAATTTGAGAGGAATTTAGAATAGGCATGTGGAAAAAATAGAAGCTGGATGGTCATTTAAAATAATTTGACCACAATTGCAGTCCTTGTTCTGCATTTATGAGCATGCAGTCTCCACAATTACAGAGGCACGGGCCGTGGTTGTGGTAACCGAGATAAAAAATTAGGTCCTCTACACTCCTCTATTCAGTATAAACATGCCAATTTTACCGTTCCCTTTTTAAATTTGAATAAAAATTCCTCCTAGCACTACCTTTTCATGGATTATGTATGAACAAATGCAAAAAATAAAATCTACTCTATCATGCTTAAAATAAAAAGATATGGGCCACTTTTTGTGGGTTGATCGGGTGCCTCCCATCGAGCGCTAAGTTTAATGTCTTAACATGGTGCCCCCTCAACTCCCATTTGTGATTTCTCTTAGAATATTTGAATCTCCATCCTAACTTTTTCCCATGATGCATTGAGCGATAGAGGGACAAAAAATTATGATCTTCCAAGATAAAACTTGTAAGATGCGAAGAAATGATGAGGGAGCTTCTATTGCACCATTTTGAAGACTTGAACCTTTTACCCAACTTCATATCACATTTGTGGTTTGGCTCCTTGGGCAAAGGTATGCACATCAATAGGCAACTAGTTGTACATCGGAAGTTGAATTTCTTGGTCATTGATGGTGGGGCTTCCATGTTCTCCCTTGGATTGCCAAATCCCAAAATGTAGGGATTATACTCTATATCTTCACAATCCACCATTTTCCTAGGTATATAGATTCTTATCACATCCGTTTAGCACAATATTGAAAAGTGGTTGGAATGAGCTCTAACCCATAATTCTGGAATTTCCTACTCCGTTGCACTTTCACCCCAAAATGAACTATATTTGATATAAGAGATATGTTTTGGTTCTTATTTTGACTCTAGTACCATTTCCTTTATTTTGAAATCTTTCATATCATTTGATTTGATTGATTAGGAAATCACCAAGGATTCTTCGATACAAAGCTCATCGTCATAGATTGGTTTATCTTCTTGATTAACCTCCTCTTAGGAAATTGGCAATGTAGTGGTATTTTCAAGTGTTTATTCCATGCCCATTTCCTCTATCTTGGCAATTTTCCATTCCAAATGCTTTGTTGGATTGATGTATCTCTTTCATATTGTCCTACGTTGTTGTTACCCGATCCAAAATGGTTTGAAGTATTGCCTTAAAACTATTGAATCCGAAATGTTGCTCTTCCTTTGTCTCATCATATGACCTATCAAACTAATAAGAAGAACTAGCAACTCGAAAAACATAATAAGGAGAGAAGAGATTTTGGAAATCACTCCAATGTCCATCTCGAACACCACACAAAGAATGATCATACTCCTAATAGGATCGCGATGGTGTTTCCATCTTTCTCCAAGGAGCATATGTGCAATCTCTTCTAAAGTAAGGTCCTTCACAATATGGAATTGGATCATCAAGATAGGATTTCTAACTACCAAAATCATATTTGTCAAAAGATGCCTTAGAGAAAAGTAAAATAAAAGTAAAAATATACCTAACACAAGAAACAAAAGAAAATAAAAAAAAATATTTACAAGTTCTATTCAAGAAAGTAAGCTAGAATTCCAAACTAACTTAATACACTAAATTTTTCCCTGGTAAAGGGTGCCATTTTTTATAACGTCCAACTTACGTGTTAATTTAAGTTCAAGGAGGTCGTTGTCAATATATTTACCCAACTTTGGATTAGGGGTCAAATCCTTGAGGAACAATGTGAGTGGAGACTAAATTAATTTGGAATAATATATACTAGCTAAATTCAAAATAATAGTACAAAAATATAAAAATGGGGTGAGAGGGGTTTAAAGATATCACACCTAATATTTATTTTCGAGATTTTATAGTATTAATTTGTGGCTACAAATAATTAGAGTCTGGGCAGTTAGGCACGAATCTTTTGATTATGTTTTCCCAAAAGGCGACATATGCATGAGCATGAGATAACTTGATGCAAAGTTTAAGTTTTGGGGATATGGTAGGATAGGTTATAAATGCTTAAGGATATTTTTTCAAGAAAACCTCAAGGGTTTCACTCATTGACCCTTTCGAGTACCTAATGAGTGCTTCAATCAAAACCACCTAACACTTCAATTAGACACCCCTATTTTTATGATGCTGCCCTAAGTATAGTCAACTTCACAATCACCCTTATGTCTATGATAGTGAAAATTAGTCAACCATACTCATAAATTATCTATTATTGCCTTGGTTCCCACATTCCTCTTTCAAGGATGATGTGGGTTCGTAAAGTTCAGTCAAACCCCTCTTTCAAGGATGGTTTAAACTTGTAAGAGCTTGTAATTTTCATCCATCAAACCTATTTGGGTATTTGGAATTTTCACCCACAAATCTCAATCAATTTACTCAATAAATAATAGAATCCAATACCACAAACTAATAAATGAACAAACAAATCACATCCCATGTATATTTACACCTTATTCTAGCATAATCCCAAGAGGAAAAACTATCTACTCATAAGATAAATAAGTAAAATTTTACCCAAAATCTTCATTGATTTGATTTGAGAAAACTAAGTGAATGTTAATTCAAACTATGAGATCCAACAATTCTTCAATAGGAGTTCGCTAATTCTTCTTTTGGAAGTGACTCCAAAATATTCTTCACCCAAAACTTTTTCAATATTTTCTTCTCCAAGAATAGAGGCTACAACCCTAAAACAATTTCTAAAAATTGGGGAAGATAGAATAGCATGATGATTAGGGTTTGAGTATTCCTTTTGTCAACTTTGGGATTAGCCACGTGCATTTACATTTCAACCCTTGGGCTGCATTTTTTTGCTAGACCCTGATCACATAGGGTTGGCCTCAACCGTGGTATTACAATTGTTATTAGCTCATGCAATCATAGAATGTTGACCTAGTTGACTGACCGCAATCGCGGTCCTTAAACCGCGACCACTGTAATTGAGGCCATGTCTGCTCCAGGTCTTCAGTTGCAATTTCTTTCTTTCTTTTGATCCTTTTTTAGCTCCAATCCGTATCCTTTTATCTCAACAACAATTTACCTATAAACTATAGATATTAGTGCATTAAATCACAATTATGTCTCATTTATTCATTCAGAACATGGTAATATACATGAATGTTAAGTGCAAATGAGTGGTAAAATTAACACTCATCAACAAGCCACAACCACCCTAACCTAAAATTATGCATATTGATGAGCCTTAAAAGGCTATTAATTAGAGATATATTGACCTTGAGAGTTCACACTCAAGAGGTAAGAATCAAATTAAAAGATGTCCTCCAAGTAGGAGAAAGGGGATGAAGAAGAATGGATGAGTCGTAGATTAAGTTGTTCCGCAACACTAAATCAGGCACTTCTTAGGAGGCAAACCAAGTAAAAGTATGTTTTATTTTTAGTATTTTTAATTTTTACTCAACTAGTTTTTATTTTGTGAGTCACATGTTGATGGGGAGTCTAATTACTGGAAAACATGAGCTAATGAGCATGCCGAAGACTAAGTGTGGGGTACCCCAACCCTCTTGATGTGTACAGATTCTATGAGCTTGGCCTAGAAGCCTCAGGGGGTATTTCAATCTCTAATTTTATGTATACTTTAGGGACAAAGTAGACTTTTAACATGGGGTCGAGAAATTCCCATTTTTAGGAGTAATTTTAAAAAAAATTGTGTTAATATTAAGTGGAATATTCTTATTGGTGCTATATATGATTATATGATGCAAGTGTTTTGGTTGTTAAAGCATGTTGATTGTGTAAATTACTACTTTTTTTAGACTCTTAGGGTAATGAGTATAACTCTTGTACTAGTTGGCTTAGCGTTGAATTCATGTGATTGTTTGGTTGAGAGTCTATGATGATCCTACTTGAGTTGAGCATGTGCGGTATGTGTTGTAAGGTGTTGTATATTCCTTGTTACATGTGATGTTTAGAAATTTCCTAGTGTATATGCAAAGCAAAATAAAGAGTGTGGGTTTATGAGATGATAGAGGACTTTCTTTGATAGCCATTACCATTGTGCATAATCTTAGTTAACCCCATTGAGAGTTTAACATATTTTCTTTGGCAACCTCATATATTTTTGGTATCCCCTTCTTTGATGGACCTTAATTTTATCAATAGCTCCTAAGTGCTTTAGTGTAAAATTAATGAAATTAAAGAGTGTGAAATTAAGTAGAAGAAAGGTGAAAGTGAATCCCTAAATTAAAAGTTATTGGTGTGCAATATTGATGTGTTATGGTTGGGAGTTAGAGAAACTTGTGCTAAAGAAATTCCCATTTTTCCCAGTTGTGTTACAATGAACATGTTTTGGCCCTAGTCCTCCTGGGACATTATGCTCCTCAACTAAGTCAAATTGCTTAAGTTTAGGGTGGCTATAATTGGGGTGCGTAACTTAATGTTGGTGTGAAGAAGGGTAAAATTTAATCATGAATGAATATCCAATACTCTCACCATATTATATGTGAATAATCTTAATAAGATGGGGTAAAACAAAAGATGTGTGAAGGTTGTGGAGGTGAAAGATGGTCGTTGGAGATTGGTCTTAATTGTATAATGTGATGTATTAAAGCACATAGGAAAGATAGTCACTATTCTTGGACAAAATATTTCCTACACATCCCTTAGCAAACATTAAAAATACTAAAGACATACTTGATCTTAAGATTCATTATTCTAATATTAGTGGAGTATTACACTAAAGTCAAGCCTATGGTTCATCTTATGTAACTTGTGAATTCTTTGTGAGAGGGAGCGTAACTTGATTCTTATACCCATTCTAATATAAATTGTATTTATATGAGTGATTATGGGTAACTTTCTTGTAATGAGGGAATATGTTTAATGATAGTTGGGTGATTTACACGATGTATTTTATTGAACTATATGTATGAGTTTGCCAACTAGGCGTGTCAATTCTTGAGGCTAGGATGTTTTGGAGTAGTATTCTTGAGCTTTCAATTGTGCATGTAACATGCTTAGTGTAGAAACTTGCATTATGTGTAGTCATTATAGTACTCTCTTGAGTTTCTTTCTTGTAGTAGAATTGTAGAGTCTCCTTAGCTTATGATGCTTAGAGTAAATAGTTTTTCAAGGACGAACAAGGCTTTAATGCGGGGTAGTGATTTGAGGTGGTTTTATGCACCTTAGTGTTGTTATCCTAGCTTATTTAGCTTTGTTTTGAGGACTTCTCGTGTGCTTAGTTTGTTAGTAATGATATAATTTAGAATCTAAGTGTTTAATTATTTTATTTCAATGTTCATGGTGTCTTTCAAACAAATTTATACTTAAATTGGTCACTTAGAGTTCAACTAAGAACACTAGTGTAACTAGCTTGAGGTAGGTGTTGTTCTAGTTGATCTTGATGGATTATAGTATGTGTAATGAGTTCCTAATTGTTTTATTGTGTATTTAAGTGATTTTAAATTTTTTTATAGTGTTTAAGGTTAAATCCGATTAATCCGTGAGTCAAAACACTAAGCTAAAGATTAATAGGATGAAACTAGTTCTTAGCTTGAGTTTCTACTTCACCGTTATAGATTGTGTGTTGTTTTAAGCTCTAATCCGTAATGCTTGATTCCATATGATTCTTTGTGAGTTGATTTTTTATGATATATGTATGATTTATAATCTTTAAATCATGTTTAAACAAAACCAAAAGACTTGGGATGGAAGACAAATATACAAGACGAGTTAGAAGTCAAATTGGGGCCTTTCTAGTAAGCCTTCGTAATGGAGGGGCGGCGCGACCCCCATTAACATGGACTAGGTGGTTCTTTTTGAAACCTAATCCCATATAATAGGTGGGACATTTTTATCCCTTTCCCATGGTATGGGTGGTGCAATACGGACCATACTCTCACACGACCAAAATCTCATCCTATAAATAGGACACTTAATCACATTCTTATACTCCTTGGACGTCTTAGAAGCTTGGTGATGGGCTGGAAAACACTTAAATTAGGATCTTATTCTTTTAATTTTTTTAATGGCTTATATAATGTATTCACTGATCTTGATTACAGTTATTTCCATCAGTGGCTAAACGCCACTGATTTGAATTAACTTGGTTTTTATTATCATATACGGTTGTCTATTTATATTTTTATATGTTTTAAGGATTGGCGACCCTTAAAATGCATCTATTGTATTCTTGTGAGCGCAGGAGGGGGAATAAGAGGATAGAACATGGGCGCAAATAGAGCAAGCTTCTTATTTTTTTTATAAACCAAGGAATCTGAATTAGTGTCTAGGATAGGGATATACCTAGAAGCCTTGTTTGCTCCACTTGCAGGATAACATCTTAATGTATCTAAATTTATTATTACATCCCCGCTTAATGATGCAGTTGTAATGTCCAGTTAGGTAGAAGAGTAGAGGTCGGGAGACTATGATCATATGATTAACCCTGCGAACCAACAACCAAGATAAGTAATCTAACTAATGAAGGTCAATGGCTTAGTATGATTATTCGTAGTGCTTTAACCCCGTGTTTTCATCCATTGATTGTCCAAAGTCCTTACTATTATGCATCGTTTACTTTACATTTAATTATAAACTTTCAAAAACTCTTTTGGTTACATTTGCACTAATTTAATCTTAGTAGTTAAACTAGAATTTAATAGTTGTCAACACATGTTTCAGAGCGATTGATATTCGGCTTTTTATAAGGCCACTTATCACTTGGTGAGACCACGTACACTTGTGTGTGTGGTTATTACAGATAATTACAGACATTTTCGCACCAATCGGAAGGACTTTACTAGACACTAATCTTAAATACCAACATGCCAGTAAACCTAGGCTGTGATACAAATTTATCACGACCTTATTTCTCAAGTTATGATAGCACCTACTATAACCTAATAGTAGGTAATCCAACCCATAGTCTGGAATTAATAGTACTAGACAACCCCAAAACCTGGTGGAATTAGTACAAGAGCATCTAATATAATAAGAATAAAAAATAAAGTACTAAATGAATATATTGATACAACCCATCTCTAAATACAATACAGAGATAAGTTTAATCTATAAGAGGGAGAATAGTAGTACTCTAAATACCAGGAGCTCACCCTAAATTTTTTATCCATAGCTTCTCCACCCTGGGCACCCAAAAATGGCGATAACCAATACCATTATATACAGGCTACAAAAGTGTAGTATGAGGACCAACACATGATACTCAGTATGAAACTGTAGCTACACTCAAAGATAATGCAAATATAAATAGCATATAAGGAGGCAATAAGGATGAACTATTCTATCGTAATAATACCCAGGAACAAAATCACTATACCATATATCATTGGCTAATATGCTGATAAGGGTAGAAAGACATACAGTAGTATACAAGGCCAAAAAATTGATATACAAAATAAGTAAATGAAGTAAGAGACGGATACATAATAATACTATAGCTATATATGAGTGTATATATATGCATATACATAAATAGAACTAACTCAAAGTTAAAACCTAAAGTAGTCATATTAGCATCTTAAGGTGTTGAAATTTAGGGTGTGCACCACCTTTCAAGGGACTAGGTCCCTTAAAGTTAGACACAAGCAATAAAGTAGTAAATCAGTGAGGAAACAACACTTTGCAAGAAAGTAAAGAACACCATGGTTTAACGTGGAAACCTTTTTTCTCAATGGAGGAAAAACCATGACTTTCCCTCTTAGCACTCAATAATCCACTATAAAAAACTCATGATTACAGACTATTGGAACCTAACTCTAGGCTCAATTAGTTTACAATAACTATATTACAAACTCTCCTTAACAACTCTATCAAGATCTTACCTCGATATTGATTAACTCTAACCAATATAAAACTCAGGTAACTCTACCTAAGCACTCAACAAGCACAAGAAAAGCATTACTCTTAAAACATGAGTTATTCAATTAGAGACAAAAACTTAACTCAAGAATAATCACACTTTCAACACACAAAAGCTTGAAATTTGAACAATATTTGAGTTTTTGCTGATTTCTCTCTCTTAATGATCATATTGCAAGAAATATGAATTGATAAGCATTCTCTTCTATTTATAGGAGGATAATGATTAGGGTAGAATTTTAGTTTGGCTAGGTTTCCTGATTGGTACACATCACAACTATGCAGGTTGTTACGCTCACAGATAAAATTGCGTAGGATAGTGACAACCATATGTTTTCATGAAGACCCAGAGAACTGGTTCCTTATTGTCAATTACTCATCATCAAAACAAGATATAACAATATTCCCCTTTTTTGATGTTGAAAAACCAACCACAGATTTCGAGCATCAAAGTTTATTTCATTCACCTCATTTAATCTGAGTGATCACCACTACTATTAATGAATGTTCCCCCTACCACTATGCACCATCATGTTTAAGCAACATTCTTCCCCCTGTTAATATGCCATCATACTTTACAAACATTTAACATATCAATTATCTTTGCCCCTGTCAATATACCTATACTTCAACATATTATCCCTCACATATGTGACAATTGGTACCTAGTCCCTACCATATAAACTCAGTAGTATTCCCCTTTTTAGAATCATTGAAAAGTAAGAACAGTAAACCAAGAGTAAAATAAGCATAAGTGAGTTAAATCATTTCCACTAGGAATACTAACATAAAGAACTTCTAAATTAAAATAGAGACAGATAAAACACACAAACAGGGACTCATTCATATTTTAAAGTAAAAGTTAAGTATCATTATAGTGCAAGATTTAAATGTTGCATAGAAAAATATATAAGAATCATGAAAATTTTAACTGGTGAATGACTTGGGAAGAGGATTTGGAGAAATAGAGCCATCTTATTATTTTCAGCAGCATGATAATGTAACAATTCCTTTGTTAGATACTTTATCTCTACATTCAAGCTAAGAAACTTATCAGTTAGAGTTGAAACTCTCCTCTTTAGTTTAACATTATTAGTTCAAAGATCTTTAGAGACACTTGGATCCTTATTAGAAAATTGTTGAATTGTTATTTGTATTTTGCTAATCTCTGCATCTTTAGTAGCTGTGTTGAGCATAAATTCCTCTATTTATTTCATAAACTTCTCTTGAGAAATAGTTACCGATTTATTTTTCACACACTCAGTTTTGATTAGAGTTTTCATACTAAACAATTGTATCACAGTGCCAGGTGTTCCATTTTCATAGACAATACCAAAATAATTAAACACTCTATTCACCTAGTATCCATAAGGAATGCCATTTGTTTTATTTTTCTCGTGAATAGTTTATGTATGTTCTCCATCATTAAAGTAGGTAAATTGATGAACTCAAAGCTATTAAGAAACACCATCACATACAAATCAGTAGCTGAAGCAATGTTTCTCTTTTTTGATCAAGGTTGAATCACTTTGTTAACAAAATCAAAAACTAATTATAACTCACTCTTGAATGATTTACTATTTACTGCAACCATAGATTTTCCCTTAACTTTTGATGCATTTTCCATAAACTCTATTGAGGGTTGTTTATTTGATACAGTAATCACACCACTGATAGGAACATAAAAAATTCTCCCAAGTAATACAACATCCAGATTCAGCTTCTTTTGTTGAAATACAACAGCCATCTTCAATTTGTCTTTAGAAAATCTAATTTGGAATAGGATTTGCTAACTACCTTATCAAAGACTGTAGGAATGGGTCCTTCCATAATATGGATCCATCTTTGATTTTTAACAAGATTAACTAATTCCATCATACCTGGTTTGGATAATACACTTGAGTCAAAGATCATCAAAGTTAGCACTTTTTGATTTCTCAAGAACCTATTTCATACTTCATTAGACACAACTTTCCTTCTTTCTCCAGTTTTACCCTTTTATAAATAGTGATATGTTCCCCTTCGATCATTTTCCTCTTTTTTGGACCACATCCTTCAAAATTCTATTGCTTCTCAGTAGAACTTCTAGACTTCTCTCTAGGGTTTATTGTTATCTTACTGACATCTTATTCCTTAGGACTAACCATGCTCTTTCTTGGGCTATTTGATAGAAAGATAAAATTTTCATCAATCTAGGTATCATCCATCAATATACTACCAAAAAGGTTATGAAGCTTAAGGGATTAATCTTCATCAATGAGTTGAGTGAAGAAGGTAGTGGAGAAGAAAGGTGTTTTTAAAGAAGTTCTGAGAGAGGATTTTTATCTATGATAAGTTTAGAGTCCTTTGACAGACATGATAATGAGGAATTAGCCGACATCTGTATATCTTTGTTATAAGAGGGCTATTTATGGCTAGATCTTTTCTTTTGACAAAAGAAGGTTTGGGTACAATAATATTTAAGGAAACAAATAAGCTTAAGGAAGGGATTTTTGAAAGAATGAGATGTGATCAATTTTAATTTTGGGGTGACAGATCTTTCCTTTTAAGATAAGAAAAATATTTAACACAAAGAGAGAACAAATGTGGCTTTTACTGATAGAAAAAAGGCACAGTCATGATACTAGCCTGAGAAATGTGACTAGGTGCCTCTCTTTTTTGAGTGAATCCTATAATTTGTGTCTATCTCAGCTATTCTCTTAAAAATTTATTCCCATGCGTGTTTACCTGTAAAGGTAGGATACTTAGACTAACAAGTACATACATTATACAATATACATGTCTTTTGGTCATAGCTAATTTTAGGGAGAACAACAGATTCAGCTAATTGGTTAGGTTATTTTGATCAACCCCATCATCAACCTATTCTTTATAAATTGTTCATTTTTAAGAGACTTGGTAAATCTGTTTGCTATCCGATCTTCAGTCTTGTAAAACATCACGCAACTAGCTCCCTTCTTACCATTTTCTCTAAAAAAAATAAAATCTCACATCAATATCTTAGCCCTCTTATGCTGTACTAGATTTTTATCCATGTTAAGAGCACTTGTGTTTTCACACAACAGTGGGATAGTGCCTGAGCCAATCCCAAAATCCTTGAGTTATTTTTTGATCCACAATAATTAAGCATAATAAGAAACTGCAGCCACATACTCAACTTTAGTGGTAGATACAGAAAATACGTTCTGCCTCTTAGAACCCCAAGAGATTAAGGAAGAACCCTAAAAATAAGCCATTCTTAAGGTGCTTTTTTTATCCACCAAATATCTAGTATAATCAATATCAACATAGCCTATTAGATCAAAATTCTCTCCAGATGGATAGTACAGGACTAGGTCCCCTATCCTTTTAAGATACTTGAGAATTCTTTTTGTAGCTTTCAAATGTGACTTCTTTGGGAAAGCCTAAAATCAGGAACATATTTCCACATTGAATACAATATCTATCCTTCTTGTACTGAGATATAGAAGGGATCCAATAATCCCTCTATACATGGTCTTATTAACTGAGGGACCAAATTAATCATTATCCAACTTTGAACTGGTTCTGCTGGAGTTTTAATTGACTTGGCATCTTCTAAATTATATTTCTTTAATATCTCTTTGATGTATTTCTCTTAAGAAATCATTGACTCATGAGAAGTTTGCTTGATCTGCAGTCCTAGAAAGAAACTCAATTCATACATCATGCTCATTTGAAAATCACTACCCATTAGCTTTGCAAACTCTTCACATAGTGATTCAGAAGTAGCTCCAAAGACTATGTCATCAACATATTTCTAAACAATTAGTAAGTTTCTACCTCTGGGATTTAGAAAGAAAGTATTGTCATTTTCCCCTTTTTTAAAGCCATTTTCTTGAATAAACTTTTAAAGTCTCTCATACCAAGCCCTTGGTGCTTGCTTCATACTATAGAAATCTTTCTCCAATTTAAGCACATGATGTGGAAAATCAAAATCATCAAAACCTAGAGGTTGCTTGACATAGACTTCTTCCTTCAAGATTCCATCCAGAAAAGCACTTTTGACATTTATTTGGATGAGTTTTAACCCCATGTATACTACAAATGCAATAAGTATTCTGATAGCCTTTATCCTTGATAAAAGGGCAAATATCTATCATTCCTTATTCCTAATTATAACCTTGAAAAAATAATCTTCCATTATTTTTGTTGATAGACCCATGCTCATCGTACTTGTTTTTGTTGTAACACCCTGATTCACTGAACTAAAATGCTACATGATATTATAACCCCGAGGGACCACAAGCTAACTTATGACTGATATCTGTACCTGTATATTGCAAATCATGATATAATAATGCAGAATATATAAAACTGTAAGGCCATAAGGTTCAACTAAATAAAATCATGTGGGTGAAAATACCTAAAACAACTAAATCTGAAACCTAAGTCTGAATGTAAATCTGAACGTAAATTTGTACATAAATCTGAAAGCCTCTAAACTATCTGAATAAGGATTTGAAGGAACATGTCTCCAACTAACTCTGTAAAATTGAGTTGAAGAAATAAATAAATATATCAAATCATATTGTCGTCGAATCAATAAGGACTCACTGTGTCTCTGCGACTGGAATGCTACCATTACTACTGGGCTGGAGTTCCTATCTCGGAACCTATGGTGTAACATGAAAAGAAAGCACCATAGCGCAAATGCATTAGTACAACTGGAGTACTAAGTATACGAGAAAGGTAGGCTGAACATAAAGGGTTTCATGCATGAACAACACTGACTAACTATTATGAACATGGGAGTGCAAGCACACATATATAGAAACTGGGACCGTGAATACATGATAGCATGACCTGTAAGTAAATACATGGTTTACTGATAACTATCATGGCTGATACTGAAACTGATAACATGGACGATTGTATCTGACAGTTCTGTACATACTAAAATCTAAAAAATGCCCTGAGTTATTTTATTGAGATTGATATTGAAACTGTGGGAAGTTGTTTTTAACCGACATGACCCATGTATGCCATTATGGCTAAGCTGGGGTCCAATCTCTGCCCTGACTGGAGGGGTGTCAATATCGTGCCACAGGTAAGGACAGCCTGTGAGTGACCCTTATCTGGTGGGTACTCAATAAGAACGGTGGGAACCCTAACTTGATGGGTTAAGCCACCTCATCAAAAGTAATCTGATGGGTTAAGATGTCTCAACCTACGCTGGCAACGTAGTTTTGGAACACAAGGATGACTACTAAGAATCACACCCTGAACTGGAGGGCGAGTTCCCATCCTTGGGTTCACTCAGTGCTAACCTCTACTCCCATGTGGAGGGACTGGACATGAATAACTGACTGTGCATGACTTAATCTAACTGAATTTTGTTGACTGGCAAAATGTTAATGATATCTGACAACTGACTAGGATCATGAAGTTTTCCTGAGTCACATAACTAACTGCAGTCTATGGAATCATAGCTTGAGTTCGGATATCACGAAACATAACATGGCTCTAGGCACACAGCTATAGTTTTTGGGTACAAGTACCCCCAGGACTCGATAGGAGGAAATTGACACACATGACATGAGTTGATCACAAAAGTTGAGTCCATAATTCACAATATCATAAGTAAGGCTTTCATATTAAGAATGATTCTCAACAAACTTTCACATGATCGGGAATGCACACAACATGCATATACTTGCATGGCTTCAATAACATGGTCATTTCATATTGCAACAATATCATGAGCATCTCGTACAACTTCTTCAAGTCAAGACAATAGCACGGGGATCACGTTGAACATAAACTTAGAACATGGAATAGTCATTTAGGACTCATTATGTCATAAAAGCATGATTTCTATTCCCTTAGGTATTTTCACAAACACCTTACATGCACATCTTATGCATAAGTGGATTCATCAAGATTACAAATATTCAACCACCAATTTCACATATTTATATATTAAATACCACCATTTCCTCAGAATAAGCATACAAAGATCCCATCTTAGGCATCATCAAACTCCAACCACATGAACATCAACCACCAACAACATAAACATCATAATACAAAATTTAGAAGATGGTTCTTGAGCTTCATGGACGAAACGAGTCCATGAATTAACTCAAGCATACCTTAGAAGGAAGATTCTTAATGATTGATGGAGGAATTTCCTTGAAATCAGATCTTCAAGCTTAGTTACGCAACCCTAGTTGTTTTTCTCTTTTAGTGCTCTTGGATGATGAGCATTAAGATGATAATAGGATTGTAATATGTTTATAATCTATATATTTCATAGGGTTAAGTTTAGGGACGTGTAAGGAGTGTTAAAAGACTTAATTACCCATAAAATAACTCAAAACAGAGTGTTTTGGAACATAGAACTGACTTAGGTGGTGGCCAAGTGATTGCCTAAGCGAGGTTGGACGGCGCCTAACCAATCGCCTATCCTTACTGTCTCTCACGAAAATAGGCATAACTTTTTGCTCGGGTATTGGATTAAGGCAAAATTGGTATTGTTGGAAAGCTAATTCGATTCTCTACAATTTGGTGGGTCTAAATCAGCAAATATACCACATTAACATCGAGTTATACTCGTTCAAAGATGACCCTTGCAAAATCGAACACTAAAACTTGATGGATTCAAAAACTCTTAGCTTGTAATACCTTAAGTGACTCATATGAACATGCTTAATGCATCATAGGCAATCCTATCACTAGGATATTCATTATAAGTCATGTGCTCAAGTATGAATCACAGGATAGGAGATGTCATACGTAGGAATACTTATTCACTTCCTAGCTTAGAAACATGTGGGGTATTACATTTGTACACCCATTTGATCCTACTAATTATTCTATCAACCAGTCTGGGGACCAGGTGCCAGACTTTACTTCTTTTAAATTGCTCAAGATCCTCCTACACTGCATTGATCCAGTCAGTATCTTTCAAGGCCTCTTTCACATATTTAGGCTTAATTTGGTATAATAATACTAAGAATGCCATGAATTTTTTGGCTTGAACTCTTGTATGAACTGCAGAGATCAAAGGTGTGGTAAGATTCTCAAGTGGGTGAGAAGATTTATTCCTCCAGTTTGACCGTCTAAGATGAGTTCCACTGGGACCAATTCCTTGAGGATTTTGACTGGACCCTTCTTGATGTACTTCAATTTGAGTAGGAGTCTGTAACTGAGATCCTGGATCAACATCTCCTTAATAATTCTCATGTACATCATTTAGTCCTCGACTATTATTTTCAGTAATATCATCCCTTTGAACAAGAATGAGGTCTTTGATGTTACAATATGTACCATCACCTATATTCATTAGATTTACTTTCTCACCAAAGACCACATACACAGGTTCTTCAACACACATAGTTCTTTTATTGAAAAATCTTTATGTTTTTTCTTCTTGAATAATAGCCCACAAATATTGCTTTATCACTTTTAGAGTTAAACATTCCTAGATTATTCTTCCCATTATTTAGAAAAATATATTTGCACCCAAAAGGTTTTAAGTAGTCAAGCTTATGTTCTCTATTGAACACAAGCTCATATGTGGTCTTGTTTAAGATTGATCTAATCAAGAACCTATTTGTCCCACTGTACGCAACATTTATAGCTTTAGCCCAAAAGTTCTTTGGAAGCCCATTGTCAATCAGCACGGTTCTGGCAATCTGTATGAGGGTTTTGTTATTTCTATCAATAACTCCATTTTTCTGAGGAGTTCTTGGGGTAGAGAAGTTATGACTGATTCAATTTTTACCATAGAAGCCTTTAACTTGGGAGTTCTCAAATTCAGTTCCATGATGAGATCTGAATTCAGCAGTCTTATAGTTCAACTTCATTTGAATTTTCTTGGTAGGAGTAACTAGAACCTCATAGGTTTCATCCTTGGTTCTCAAGAACACTGTCCAAGTGAACCTGGAGTAGGATAGATACATACTTCTTTCCTCCTCTACTTTAGACTTTAATAGGCCCACGTAGATCCATATTCAACATATCAAGGGGTCTACAAATACTCACTTACTTCTTTAGCTTTATGAAAAACTTGGTTTGTTTGCCCTTAACGCAAGCATTACAAACCTTATTGTCGGGAAGTTTCATCTTAGACATGCCATGGACCAGGTCCTTTGAAATCAACTTATTTAGCAAAAAGGAGCTTACATGTATCAACCTTCTGTGCCTTAGATAAGCATCTTCACTTTAAGCACATAAGCAAGTTAATTCCTCATGAGACACAGACTCTAAATAAGCCACATAAATATTTTTGATCCTCTTGGCTTTGAGAATAACTCTCTAAGACTACAATATTGACAAAATACAACAATTAGATAAGAATATAACATCATTACCTTTGTCACAAATTAGAGAAACACTTAGAAGACTATAGTTTAGGCCATTCACATTGTACACATCTTCAATTGCTTAATGTGAAGGTCTTCAAATCTTTTCCACAAAATAAATATAGCCCTTTTTACCATTTCCAAAAGAGACACCTCTACCTTGATATGTCTTGAGTGAAAGAAAGTAGTCAGTCCTCCCATTCATATGCTTTGAACATCAATTATCCATGAACCAGTTTTTACTGTATTCCCTTTTTCCTACCAACAAATTTAGTCATTTATTAGATTTGGGAACACATTTGAGTTTGTGTTCTAAATATGCAGACAAAGGCGTGATCAAGTCTTTCTTTGCCTATCTGGGTAGAGAATTCTTATTCATTTTTTTCAATGGTATGAAACCCTTAGGATAATAATTTTTTTGCTGGATGTATCTAGAACCACTCATTGTAGCTTTAAGATGGTACTGATAATTTTACTTCAAGTGTCCATCTCTTCCACAATAAAGGCATAGAGCTTTGTGAACCCTATTTCTAATATCATGAACATCTTTCCTTTGAGACCCAAGTGATTGGTTTTTACACTGATATCCAAGTCCTTTACCATTATTGACACCCTGACTAGTTAAAATAGAAAGGATTTGAGAGGATATAGTCCATTTTAAGGATTTGTAAAGTTCTTCCCTCATACAGATCAGGTCCCTTTCTAATTCTTCATTCTTATGCAGTGCTGTCATAAGATAATTTTGAGAATCCTTCAACTTTATTCAATCTCAATTTGAAGACTTGAGGCTTATTTCTTCCTTTTACAATTGGAATCACCCACTTTCTTCAGTTTATTAATTAAACTTATATTTTCATATTTCAACTTAGTAAACTGTTTCTTTATTTTAGATATCTGGATAGTTTAAGAAATTAATTAAAGCTCCTAATTCTCTAATTTCTCATTTAGAGAATTTTTCACAACAGTTACTTCACGCACATAATCAAACCTTATCTTTGCTAGTATCTTTATATTTCTTGTATAATTATATAAATTTTCCTTAATGTCAGAGAGACTTACCTTATGTTATTCAGTATCTGCAGTGTTTACAATGAGAGCAAACAAAGGAATCATATTTAAATTCACATTCCTTGATAGCCATCATAGGAATATCTTCAGCCTTTTTAGTTTCATCAAATTCAATAGAGGAATCTCCATATATTGCTAGGGCCTGCTTCATTGCATAATTAGCTACAACTTTTCTTCTTAGTTTTACAGGGACCTGGTCCCTGTCCTATGTTGTATGCAAACTCAATCCAAGGCTGGTGGTCGTCCCAACGGCCCTTGAAGTCAATTGCACACGCCCTTAGCATATCTTCAAGATTCTAAATAGTCCTCTCTGCTTGACCATCTGTCTGAGGATGAAATGATATGCTGAGATGGACTTGGGTACCGTGACCCTTTTGGAATACTTTGCAAAAGTGAGAAGTGAACTGGGTACCTCTATCTGAGATGATAGATAGTGGAACACCGTGTAACCTGACTAACTCCCTGATATAGAGTGTGGTATAATCCTTGGTGGAATAAGAAGTATGAATAGGAAGGAAATGAGATGACTTGGTCATTCTATCTATAATGACCCAGACTGAATCATGTTGATGACGAGTTCTAGGAAAACCCATCACGAAGTCCATGTTAACTTCTTCCCACTTCCAAGTAGGAATGGTGAACTCTTGCATTGAACCACTAGGTTTCTGATGCTCTATCTTAACCTTTTGACAGGTAGAGCACTTAGCCACAAACTTTACAATATCTCTCTTCATCCCACTCCACCAATAGATCTCCCGCATATTGCGGTACATCTTAGTGGCCCCTGGATGAATAGAGTATCGTGCACCATGCGCTTTTGCAAGAATTCGATGCCTCAATTCATCTATACATGGAACACATAGATGACCCTGACAACGAAGAACACTGTCTCCCCCTTGGGCGAAAACCTTGACTTTTTGATTCTGAACTAACTCTTTGAGCTTGACAAGGCTAGGATCCCTGTCTTGTTTCTCTTTCACCTCGAAAACTAGAGATGACTCTGAACTACTATGAATACATACACCACCCTCTTAAGAATCGACTAAGCGAACGCCTAGCCTGGCAAGATGATGGATCTCCTGAGCCATATTTTTCTTACTATCCTCAATGTGAGAAATACTACCCATGGAGAGTCGACTGAGAGCATCGGCCACAACATTAGCCTTGCCCGAATGATAAAGAAAACTCATGTCGTAATCCTTCAAGAGATCTAACCATCTTCACTGGCGAAGATTGAGATCTTTCTGGGAAAAGACACACTGGAGGCTTTTATGGTGTATGAAGACATCTACATGAACTCCATAGAGATAATGCCTCCAAATCTTCAAGGCAAAAACTGCCGCTGCTAACTCAAGATCATGAGTAGGATAATTCTTCTCTTGTGGTGTTCACTGTCTGGAGGTGTAGGCTATGACCTTACCATGCTGCATGAGGACACAACCTAAACCCACTATGGATGCATCACAATACACTACAAAATCGTCTGAACCATCTGGAATAGCTAGAACTGGAGTTGAGGTGAGTCGATTCTTCAACTCTTGAAAGCTCTTCTCACATGAATCTAACCACTGAAACTTAATCTTCTTCTGAGTCAATCTGGACATGGGAGATGTAATAGAAGAAAATCCCTCAACAAATCATCTGTAATAGCCAGGCAAACCCAAGAAACTCCTAATATCTGATGGAGAAATAGGTCTAGGACAGTTTATTATAACCTCAGTTTTTAAGGATCTACTCTAATGCCATCAACGGAAAAAATATGCCCAAGGAATGCTACTGATCTTAGCCAAAATTCGCACTTGATAAACTTAGCTAATAACTGGTGATCCTTAAGAGTCTGAAGAACAATCCTGAGATGGTCTGCATGATCACGCTCTATGTGAGAATAGACCGGAATATCATCTATAAAGACTATGACAAACATGTCCAAGTACTGGTTGAACACACGGTTCATCAAATCCATAAAAACTGTAGGGGCATTGGTAAGATGAAATGACATAACTAAAAATTTGAAGTGACCATACCGAGTACGAAAAGCTATCTTCGGAATGTCACATTCTCTAACTCTGAGCTAATGATAGACTAATCTGAGGTCTATCTTGGAGAAGTAACTGGCACCCTAAAGTTGGTCAAATAGATCATCAATCCTGGGAAGAGAATATCTGTTCATGACCGTGACCTTGTTAAGTTGACGATAATCAATACACATCCTGAGAGAACTGTCGTTTTTACACATGAATAATACTGGCGCAACCCATGGGGAAATGCTGGGTCTGATAAATCCCTTATCTAAGAGATCTTTCAACTGATCTCTCAATTTCTTGAGTTCTACTAGTGCTATTTTGTATGGCAGAATAGAAATAGGTTGATTATTCGGAAGAAGGTCTATGCCAAAGTCTATTTCCCTTTCGGGAGGAATGCCTGGAAGATCTTTGGGGAAAGACATCTGAGTATTCATTAACAACAGGGATTTTTTCGAGGCTGGGAGATTCAGAACTAGAATCTTTAACATGCACGAGATGATACACACACCCCTTAGAAATCATTTTCCTTGCCCGAAGGTAGGAAACAAGTTGACCCCTGAACGCTGAAATACTACCCTTCCACTCTAGGACGGGCTCATTGTGGAACTGAAATTGAACTATCCTATTTTTCCATTCTATAGTGGCATGGCAGGAATGAAGCCAATACATGCCAAGAATGACATCAAAATCAGTCATCTCTAACTCCACTAAATCTGCTGACATGGATTTTTGAGATATCATAACCGGGCAGTTCCTGTGTACCCGCCGGGCTATGATGGTTTTACCCACTGAGGTAGATACTGAGAAGGGCTTTGCTAGGACTTCGGGACTGATTCTGAAATCGCCTACTATGTATGGAGTTACAAAAGGCAAAGATGCACCTGGTTCTAGCAAAGAATAATAATAAACATGGAAAATCTATAACTACCAGTAAGAATATCAGGAGAATTTTCCTAATCCTGCCGGGACTAAAGAGTTTAACTTGTGATTATGCTCACTAGCATGATATGAATAATGAAGAAAGGGGACTATTCCTAAAACATCTTATAGCCTCTCGCACATAAATGTGCCGTGCAACACACCCATGTACAAGACTCTACTAGATGCTGCTTTCAGACTTCCTAGGACTCTATTGAACCTTAGGCTTTGATACCAAGTTTGTAACACCTTGATTCGCTGAACCGAAATGCTATATGATGCTCATGACCACGAGGCACCACAAACTAACCCATGACTGATAGCTGTACTTGTATACTGCAAATTATGATATAATAATGTGGAGTACATAAAACTATAAGGCCATAAGGTTTAACTAAATAAAACCATGTGGGTGAAAATACCCAAAACAACTAAATCTGAAAGCTAAGTCTGAATGTAAATTTGAATGTAAATCTGAAAGCCTCTAAACTGTTTGAATAAGGAGTTGAAGGAACATGTCTCCAACTAACTCTGTAAAACTGAGCTAAATAAATGAATAAATGTATCAAATCATATTGTCCTCGAATTAATGAGAACTCACTGTGTCTCTGCGACTAGAATGCTACCGCTACTGCTGGGTTGGAGTTCGTGTTTCAGAACCTATAGTGGAACATGAAAAGAAAGCACCATAGCACAAATGCATCAGTACAACTGGAGTACTGAGTATACGAGGAAGGTAGGCTGACCATAAAAGGTTTCATGCATGAACAACACTAACTGACTAATATGAACGTCGGAGTGCAAACACATATATATAGAAACTGGGACCGTGAATACGTGATAGCATGACCTGTAAGCTATTACATGGTTTATAGATAACTGTCATGAATGCTATTGAAACAGAAAACATGGACGACTGTATCTGACAGTCCTGTATATACTAAAATCTGAAGAACGCCCTGAGTTCTTTTATTGAGAATGATACTAAAATTGTGGGAAGTAGTGTTTAACCGACATACCTCATGTATGCTGTTATGGCTAAGATGGGGTCCAATCTCTGCCCTGACTAGAGGGGTGTCAATACTGTGCACGGGTAAGGACAGCCTGTAAGTAACCCTTATCTAGCGGGTACTCAATGAGAATGGTGGGAACCCTAAACTAACGGGTTAAGCCACCTCATCAACCCTAATCAGATGGGTTAAGATGTCTCAACCTACGCTGGCTACGTAGTTCTGGAACATAAGGATGACTACTAAGAATCACACCCTGAACTGGCGGGTCAGTTCCCATCCTTGGGTTCACTCTATGCTAACCTCTACTCCCATCAGGAGGGACTGGAAATAAATAACTGACTGTGTATGAGTTAATCTTACTTAATTCTATTGACTGGCGGAATATTACTAATATCTGACAATTGACTAAGATCATGAGGTTTTTCCTGAGTCATATGATTGGCTGAAGTCTATGGAATCATAGCTTGAGTTCGGATATCATGAAACATGACATGGATCTAGGCAAACAACTATAGTTTTTGGGTACAAGTACCCCCAGGACTCGATAGGAGGAAACTGACACACATGACATGACTTGATCACAAGATTTGAGACCACAATTCACAATATCATAAGTAAGGCTTTCATAATAGGAATGATTCTCAACAAACTATCACATGATCGGGAATGCACACAACATGTATATACTTGCATGGCTTCAATAACATGGTCATTCTATATCGCAACAATATCATGAGCATCATACAACTTCTTCAATTCAAGATAATAGCAAGGGGATCACGTTGAACATAAACTTTGAACATGGAATAGTCATTTAGGACTCATTCTGTCATAAAAGCATGATTTCTATTCCCTTAGGTACTTTCAAAAACACCTTACATGCACATCTTATGCATAAGTGGATTCATCAAGATTACAAATATTCAACCACCAATTTCACATATTAATACGTTAAATACCACTATATCCTAACAATATACATACGAAGATCTCATCTTTGGCATCATCAAACTCCAACCACATGAACATCAACCACCAACAACATAAACATCATAATACAAAATTAAGAAGATGGTCCTTGAGCTTCATGGATGAAAGGAGTCCATGAATCAACTCACGCATACCTTAGAAGGAAGATTCTTGATGATTGATGGAGGAGTTTCCTTGAAATCGGATCTTAAAGCTTAGTTACGTAACCCTAGTTGTTTTTCTCTTTTAGTGCTCTTGGATGATGATCTTTGAGATGATAATAGGATTGTAATACGCTTAGAAGCTATATATTTCATAGGGTTAAGTTTAGGGACGTGTAAGGAGTGCTAAAAGACTTAATTACCCTTAAAATAACTCAAAACAGAGTGTTTTTGGCACCTGGAACAGACTAAGATGGTGCCTAAGTGATTTCCTACGCTAGGTTAGGCGACACCTAACCAATCGCCTATGTTTGGTTGGGCGGCGCCTAACCAATTGCCTATCCTTACTGTCTCTCATGAAAATGGGCATAACTTTTTGCTCGGGTATTGGATTAAGGAGAAATTGGTATCGTTGGAAAACTAATTCGATTCTGTACAATTTGGTGGGTCTAAATCAGCCAAAATACAACATTAAAATCGAGTTATACTTATTCAAAGATAATCCTTGCAAAATTGAACACTAAAACTTGATGGATTCAAAAACTCTTAACTTGTATTACCTTAAGTGACTCATATAAGCATGCTTAATGCCTCATAAGCTATCCTATCACTAGGATATTCGTTGTAGTCATGTACTCAAGTATGAATAACAAGATAGGAGATTTCATATGTAGGAATACTTATTCACTTCCTAGCTTAGAAACACGCAGGGTATTACATTTGTATACCCATTTTATCCTACTAATTATTCTATCAACATGTCTGGGGACCAGGTGCCAGACTTTACTTCATTTAAATTGCTCAAGATCCTCCTACACTGCATTGATCCAGTCATTATCTTTCAAGGCCTCCTTCACATATTTAGGCTTAATTTTGGTATAATAATGTTAAGAATGCCATGAATTTTTTGGCTTAAGCTTTTGTTTGGACTGCAGAGATCAAAGGTGTGGTCAGATTCTCAAGTGGGTGAGAAGATTTGTGCCTCCGGTTTGACCTTCTAAGATGAGTTCCACTGGGACTAAGTCCTTGAGGATTTTGACTGGACCCTTCTTAATATACTTCAATTTGAGTAGGAGTTTGTAACTGAGATCCTGGATCAACATCTCCTTAATCATTCTCATGTACATCATTTAGTCCTCGACTATTATCTTCAATAATATCATCCCTTTGAATAGGAATGAGTTCTTCGATGTCACAATAGTTACCATCACCTAGATTCATTAGATTTCCTTTCTCATCAAAGACCACATACACAAGTTCTTCAACACACATAGTTCTTTTATTGAAAACTTTTTATGTTTTTTCTTCTTGAATAATAGCCCAGAAAAATTGCTTTATCACTTTTGGAGTTAAACATTCCTAGATTATTCTTCCCATTATTTAGAACAAAATATTTGCACCCAAAATGTTTGAAGTAGTCAAGCTTAGGCTCTCTATTGAACACAAGCTCATGTGCGGTCTTGTATAATATTGATCTAATCAAGAATCTATTTATCCCACAGTACGCAACATTTATACATTTAGCCCAAAAGTTCTTTGAAAGCCTATTGTCGATCAGCATGGTTCTGGCAATCTCTATGAGGGTTCTGTTCTTTCTATCAACAACTCCATTTTGTCGAGGAGTTTTTTGAGTAGAGAAGTTATGAATGATTCAATTTTTAACATAGATGCCTCTCGCTTGGGAGTTCTCAAATTCAGTTCCATGATGAGATCTAAATTCAGAAATCTTACAGTTCAACTTCATTTGAATTTTCTTGGTAGGAGTAACCAAAACCTCATAGGTTTCATCCTTGGTTCTCAAGAACACTGAACCTGGGGTAGGATAGATACATACTTCTTTCCTCCTCTACTTTAGACATTAATAGGTCCACATAGATCCATATTTAGCATATCAAGGGGTCTACAAATACTCACTTACTTCTTCAGCTTAATGAAAAACTTAGTTTGTTTTCCCTTAACGCAAGCATTACAAACCTTGTTGTTTGGAAGTTTCATCTTGGACATACCATGGACCAGGTCCATTGAAATCAACTTATTTAGCAAAAAGGAACTTACATGTCTCAACCTTCTATTCCTTAGATAAGCATCTTCAATTTGAGCACATAAGCAAGTTAATTCCTCATGATACACAGACTCAAAATAAGCCACATAAATATTTTTGATCCTCTTGGCTTTTAGAATAACTCTCCAAGACTACAATCTTGACACAATACAACAATTTGATAAGAATATAACATCATTACCTTTGTCACAAATTTAAGAAACACTTAGAAGACTATAGTTTAGGCCATTCACATTTTACACGTTTTCAACTTCTTAATGTGAAGGTCTTCAAATCTTTTCCACACAATGTATATAGCCCTTTTTACCATTTCCAAAAGAGACACCTCTACCTTGATGTGCCTTGAGTAAAAGAAAGTAGTCAGTCCTCCAATTCATATGATTTGAACATTAATTATCCATGAACCATTTTTTACTGCATTCCCTTTTTCCTACTAGCAAATTTAGTCATTTGTTAGATTCGAGAACCCATTTGAGTTCGAGTTCTAAATACAAAGACAAAGGTGTGATCAAGTCTTTCTTTGCCCATCTAGGTAGGGAATTCTTATTCATTTTTTTCAATAGTATGAAACCCATAGGATAATAATTATCTTGCTGGATGTATCTAGTACGACTCATTGTAGCTTTAAGACAATACTAACAATTTTACTTCAAGTGTCCATCTCTTCCACAATGAGGGCATAGAGCTTTGTGACCCCTATTTCTAATATCATGAACATCTTTCCTTTGAGACCCAAGTGATTGGTTTTTACACTTATATCCAAGTCCTTTACCATTATTGACACCCTGACTAGTTAAACTAGAAAGGATTTGAGAAGATGTAGTACATTTTAATGATTTGTAAAGCTCTTCCCTCATACAGATCAGGTCCCTTTCTAATTCTTCATTCTTATGGAGTGCAGTCATAAGATAATTTTGAGAATCCTTCAACTTTATTCAATCTCAATTTGAAGACTTGAGGCTTATTTCTTCCTTTTACAATTGGAAGCATCCACTTTCTTCAGTTTATTAATAAAACTCAGTTTTTCATATTTCAACTTAGTAAACTATTCCTATATTTCAGATATCTAGAGAGTTAATGAAATTAATTAAGCTCCTAATTCTCTACTTTCTCATTTAGAGCATTTTTCTCAACAGTTAGTTCACGCACATAATCAAACCTTATATTTGCTAGCATCTTTATACATCTTGCATAATTATCTAAATTTTCCTTAATGTCAGAGAGAGTTACCTTATTTTCTTCGGTATTTGAAGTGTTTACAATGAGAGCAAACGAGGAATCATATTTAAATTCACATTCCTTGATAGCCATCATAGGAATATCTTCAGCCTTTTCAGTTTCATCAAATTCAATAGAGGAATCTCCCAATATTGCTAGGGACTGCTTCATTGCATAATTAGCTATAACCTTTCTTCTTCGTTTTACAGGGACCTGGTCCCTGCTCTATCGTTTTCCACCTCCAGTCTTGAGATAATCTTTGTAGTTTATTTTGTGCATTAGATAGTTCTTAATGAAATGCTTAGGACTTCCACATGTGTGATAAATATCAATAGTGCTTCTCTTTTTCCTGATACTTCCTTTTCTTTGAAACTAGCCACTTTTATTCATAGCTCTAACAATTCTTTTTACCAAATAGGCAACATTAGTGTATTCTTCACTTGAATCAAATTTTTACGAACATCTGCATAGGACT
This sequence comes from Capsicum annuum, assembly GCF_002878395.1. Lineage (NCBI taxonomy): Eukaryota > Viridiplantae > Streptophyta > Magnoliopsida > Solanales > Solanaceae > Capsicum > Capsicum annuum. The sequence continues at coordinate 6,319 of NW_025856317.1, read as the reverse complement.
TCTGTCAGCTCTGAGCAGCCCGGAGTCTCTCTCTAATCAATTGAACTTTCTTTAAGGCGTTGAATACTAAGTTAGGATCTATGATTGAGGCCTCACTAACTTTGAACCAACCAATCAAAGATCTACATCTCCTACCATAGAGAACTTCGAATGGAGCCATCCGAATACTAGAATGATAGCTATTTTTTATGCAAACTCAATCAAAGGCAAGTGGTCGTCCCACCTTTCCTTGAAGTCAATTGCACACGCCCTTAGCATATCTTCAAGAGTCTGAATGGTCCTCTCTACTTGACCATCTGTCTGAGGATGAAATACTGTGCTCAGATAGACTTGGGTACCGAGACCCTTTTGGAATGCTTTCCAAAAGTGAGAAGTTAACTGGGTACCTCTGTCTGAGATGATAGATAGTGGAACACCGTGTAACCTGACTAACTCCCTGATATAGAGTGTGGCATAATCCTTGGTGGAATAAGAAGTACGAACAGGAAAAAAATGAGCTTACTTTGTCATTCTATCTATAATGACCCAGACTGAATCATGCAAATGATGAGTTCTAGGAAAACCCGTCACGAAGTCTATGTTAACTTCTTCCCATTTCCAAGTAGGAATGGTGAACTCTTACATTGAACCACTAGGTTTCTGATGCTCTATATTAACCTTCTGACAAGTAGAGCACTTAGCCACAAACTCTACAATATCTCTCTTTATCCCACTCCACCAATAGATCTCCCACATATCGCAGTACATCTTAGTGGCCCCTGGATGAATAAAGTAACGCGCACCATGTGCTTCTGCAAGAATTCGATGCCTCAATTCATCTATACATGGAACACGTAGATGACCCTGACAACGAAGAACACTATCTCCCCTTTGAGAGAAAACCTTGACTTTTTGATTCTGAACTGACTCTTTGGGCTTGACAAGGCTAGGATCCCTGTCTTGTTTCTCTTTCACCTCGGAAATTAGAGATGACTCTAAACTACTATGAACACATAGACCACCCTCTGAAGAATCGAATAAGCGAAAACCTAGTCTGGTAAGCTGATGGATCTCCTGAGCCATCTTTTTCTTACTATATTCAACGTGAGAAATACTACCCATAGTGAGTCAACTGAGAGCTTCGGCCACAACATTGGCCTTTCTCGGATGATAAAGAAAACTCATGTCGTAATCCTTCAAGAGCTCTAACCACCTTCTCTGGCGAAGATTGAGATCTTTCTGGGAAAAGACATACTGGAGGCTTTTATGGTCTGTGAAGACATCTACATGAACTCCATAGAGATAATAACTCCACATCGTCAAGGCAAAAACTACCGCTGCTAACTCAAGATTATGAGTAGGATTTTTCTTCTCATATGGCTTTAACTGTCTGGAGGGGTAGGCTATAACCTTACCATACTGCATGAGGACACAACCTAAACCCACTCTGGATGTATCACAATAGACTACAAAATCGTCTGAATCATCTGGAATAGCTAGAATTGGAGCTGAAGTTAGTCGAGTCTTTAACTCTTGAAAGATCTTCTCGCATGAATATGACCACTGAAACTTAATCTTCTTCTGAGTCAATCTGGACATGGGAGATGCAATAGAAGAAAATCCCTCAACAAACCATCTGTAATAGCCAGCAAAACCTAAGAAACTCGTAATATCTGATGGAGAAACGGGTCTGGGCCAGATTTTTATAGCCTCAGTTTTCTGAGGATCTACTCTAATGCCATCACCAGAAACAATATGGCCAAGGAATGCTACTGATCTTAGCCAAAATTCGCACTTGCTAAACTTAGCAAACAACTGGTGATCCCTGAGTCTGAAGAACAATCCTGAGATGGTCTAATAGACCAGAGTATCATCTATAAAGACTATGACAAACATGTCCAAGTACTGCTTGAACACACGGTTCATCAAATCTATAAAAGCTGTAGGGGCATTGGTAAGACAAAATGACATGACTAAAAATTCAAAGTGACCATACCGAGTACGGAAAGCTGTCTTCGAAATGTCCCATTATCTAACTCTGAGCTGATGATAGCCTGATCTGAGGTCTATCTTGGAGAAGTAACTTGCACCCTAAAGTTGGTCAAATAGATCATCAATCCTGGGAAGAGGATATCTGTTCTTGACCGAGACCTTGTTGATTTGACGGTAATCAATACACATCCATAGAGAACTGTCTTTTTTGCGCACGAATAATACTAGCGCACCCCATGAGGAAACACTAGGTCTGATGAATCCTTTATATAAGAGATCTTTCAACTGATCTCTCAGTTCCTTGAGTTCTACTGGTGCCATTCTGTATGGAAGAATAGAAATAGGTTGAGTATCCAGAAGAAGGTCTATGACAAAGTCTATTTCCCTTTCGAGAGGAACGCCTGGAAGATCTTCGGGAAAGACATCTGAGTATTCATTAATAATAGGGACTATTTTGAGGCTGGGAGATTCAGAATTGGAATCTTTAACATGCACGACATGATACACACACCCCTTAGAAATCATTTTCCTTGCCCGAATATAGGAAATAAGTTGACCCCTGAACGCTGAAATGTTACCCTTCCACTCTAGGACGGGCTCATTCGGGAACTGAAATTGAACTATCCTATTTCTGCAGTTGACTGTGGCATAGTAGGAATGAAGCCAATCCATGCCGAGAATGACATAAAAATCAGTTATCTCTAACTTCTCTAAATCTGTTGATGAGGATTTTTGAGAAATCATAACCGGGCAGTTCCTATATACCCGCTGGGCTATGATAGTTTTACCCACTACGGTAGAGACTGAGAAGGGCTCTGCTAGGACTTCAGGACTGATTCTGAAATCGCCTACTATGTATAGAGTAACAAAAGTCAAAGATGCACCTGGGTCTAGCAAAGCATAAACATGAACATAGAAAATCTGTAACGTACCAGTAACGTCATCAGGAGAATTTTCCTGATCCTACCGGGACAAAAGAGTTTAACTTGTGATTACGCTCACTAGCATGGCATGAATAATGAAGAAAGGGGATTGTTCCTAACACATCTTATAGCCTCCCGCACATAAATGTGGCGCGCAACACACCCATGTACAAGACTCTACTAAATGCGGCTTTCAGACTTCCTAGGACTCTATTGAACCTTAGGCTCTGATACCAAGTTTGTAACACCTCGATTTGCTGAACCGGAATGCTACACAGTGCTCATGACCCCGAGGTACCACAAGCTAACCCATTACTGATATCTGTACCTTTATACTGTAAATCATGATATAATAATACAGAATACATAAAACTATAAGGACATAAGGTTCAACTGAATACAACCATATGGGTGAAAATACCCAAAACAACTCAATCTGAAATCTAAGTCTGAACGTAAATCTAAAAGCCTCTAAACTATTTGAATAAGGAGTTGAAGGAACATGTCTCCAATTAACTCCGTAAAACTGAGCTGAAGAAATAAATAAATGTATCAAATCATATTGTCCTCGAATCAATGAGGACTCACTGTGTCTCTGCGACTGGAATGCTACCACTACTGCTGGGCAGGAGTTAGTTTCTCGGAACCTATAGTGTAACATGAAAAGAAAGCACCATAGTGCAAGTTCGTCAGTACAACTGGAGTACTAAGTATACGAGGAAGGTAGGCTGAACATAAAGGGTTTCATACATGAATAACACTGACTGACTAATATGAACATCGGAGTGCAAACACATATATATAGAAACTGGGATCGTGAATACGTGATAGCATGACCTGTAAGCTATTACATGGTTTACTGATAACTGTCATGATTGATACTGAAATTGATAACATGGACGACTGTATCTAACAATCCTATATATACTAAAATTTGAAGAACACCCTATGTATTTTTATTGAGACTGATACTGAAACTGTGGGAAGTAGTGTTTAACTGACATGCCCCATGTAAGCTGTTATGGCTAAGATGGGGTCCAATCTCTGCCCCGATTGGAGGGCTGTCAATACCATGCCACGGGTAAGGACAGCCTGTGAGTGACCCTTATATGGCGGGTACTCACCTCATCCACCCTAATCTGATGGGTTAAGATATCTCAACCTACGTTGGCTACGTAGTTCTAGAACATAAGGATGACTACTAAGAATCACACCCGAAACTGGCAGGTGAGTTCCCATCCTTAGGTTCACTCAGTGCTAACCTCTACTCCCATCTGAAGGGACTGGACATGAATAGATGACTGTGCATGACTTAATCTTACTAAATTTCGTTGACTGGCAGAATGTTACTGATATCTGACAACTAACTAAGATCATGAGGTTTTCTTGAGTCACATGACTAACTGAAGTTTATGGAATCATAGCTTGAGTTCGGATATTGTGAAACATGACATGGCTCTAGGCACACAACTATAGTTTTTGGGTACAAGTACCCCCAGGACTCGATAGGAGGAAAGTGACACACATTACATGACTTGATCACAAGATTTGAGTCCACAATTCACAATATCATAAGTAAGGCTTTCATAATAAGAATAATTCTGAACAAACTATCACATGATCGGGAATGCACACAACATGTATATACTGGCATCTCTTCAATAACAAGGTCATTCCATATCGCAACAATATCATGAGTATCTCATACAACTTCTTCAATTTAAGACAACAGCACGGGGATCATGTTGAACATAAACTTAGAACATGGAATAGTCATTTAGGACTTATTATGTCATAAAAGCATGATTTTTATTCCCTTAGGTATTTTCACAAACACCTTACATGTATATCTTATGCATAGGTGGATTCATCAAGATTAAAAATATTCAACCACCAATTTCACATATTTATACATTAAATACTACCATATCCTCACAATAAACATACAAAGATCCCATCTTAGGCATCATCAAACTCCAACCACATGAACATCAACCACCAACAACATAAACATCATAATAAAAAATTTAGAAGATGATTCTTGAGCTTCATGGATGAAAGAAGTCCATGAATAAACTCACAAATACCTTAGAAGAAAGATTCTTGATGATTGACGGAGGAATTTCCTTGAAATCAGATCTTCAAGCTTAGTTACGCAACCCTAGTTGTTCTTCTCTTTTAGTGCTCTTGGATGATGAGCTTTGAGATGATAATAGGATTGTAATATGTTTAGAAGCTATATATTTTGTAGGGTTAAGTTTAGGGACGTGTAAGGGGTGTTAAAAGATTTAATTAACCTTAAAATAACTCAAAACGGAGTGTTTTGGGCACCTGGAAATGACTTAGAAAGCTCCCAAGTGATTGCCTAAGCTAGGTTGGGCGGCGCCTAACCAATCGCCTATGTTTGGTTGGGCGGCACCTAACCAATCGCCTATCCTTACTGTCTCTCACAAAAATGGGCATAACCTTTTACTCGGGTGTTGGATTAAGGAGAAATTGGTATCGTTGGAAAACTAATTCGATTCTCTACAATTTTGTGGGTCTAAATTAGAAAAAATACCACATTAACATCGAGTTATACTCATTCAAAGATGACCCTTGCAAAATTAAACACTAAAACTTGATGGATTCAAAAACTCTTAGCTTGTATTACCTTAAGTGACTCATATAAACATGCTTAATACATCATAAGCTATCCTATCACTTGGATATTCATCGTAAGTCATGTACTCAAGTATGAATCACAAGATAGGAGATTTCATATGTAGGAATACTTATCCACTTTCTAGCTTAGAAACTCGTGGGGTATTACATTTGTACACCCATTTGATCCTACTAATTATTCTATCAACAGGTATGGAGACCAGGTGCCAGAATTTACTTCTTTTAAATTGGTCAAGATCCTCTTACACTACATTGATCCAGTCAGTATCTTTCAAGGCCTTTTTCACGTATTTAGGCTTAATTTGGTATAATAATGCTAAGAATGCCATGAATTTTTTGGCTTGAGCTCTTGTTTGGACTGCATAGATCAAAGGTGTGGTCAGATTCTCAAGTGGGTGAGAAGATTTATGCCTCTAGTTGGACCTTTTAAGATGAGTTCCACTGGGACCAAGTCCTTGAGGATTTTGACTGGACCCTTCTTGATGTACTTCAATTTGAGTAGGAGTCTGTAACTGAGATCCTGGATCACCATCTCCTTAATCATTCTCATGTACATCATTTAGTCCTCGACTATTATCTTTAGCAATATCATCCCTTTGAACAGGAATGAGTTCTTCAATGTCACAATATTTACCATCACCTAGATTCATTAGATTTCCTTTCTTATCAAAGACCACATACACAGGTTCTTCAACACACATAGTTCTTTTATTGAAAACTCTTTATGTTTGTTCTTCTTGAATAATAGCCCACAAATATTG
>NW_025856316.1:0-1121 GCF_002878395.1 Capsicum annuum | reverse complement strand
AAATCCCAAGAGACCCCTTAGCATGTAATCATAAGCATAATCCATACATAAATCAAAGTGCAGAAGATATAATAATATTCAATGGAGATTCATTGTAATACAAACTGTGTCAAGAAAATTTTGACCATACATTACTCAACTCTCATCTACGAAGCCTCTAATGAAAGCTAACTATCTAGACCGGGACAAAGCCCCCGGCTGGACCGTATACTAAAAGACTCAACATATAAGTAAATGCCTTTCGAAAGATGAATGGCTCACCCATTTTTATCATATCCCAAGTATAATACTGATGTGAGGGACCAAGGGACTATACCGCATAACTTGAAATATAGGGGGTCAATACACAAGGTATTGGTACGTAGAACAATTCAGAAATAAAATGTATTTTACATAACATAGGTGAGAGCATTTTGTAAAAAAAATTTGACATAAACTAAATGAAAGCACATGGGCATAATTTGATGAGTTTCAAAACATTTTCTTGTAAACATAACTCAACTCTTTTTCATACGTCTGAGCTAGATAGTACAACATATATTTCTACGATCCCATGGCTAAATGGAATCCGCCCTTAACCGGTGGCTAAGCCCCCAATCCAAGTATACCGCAAGGAATGGAGTATCAGTAAGGGTGACACGCAAGATAACATAGCAGGGTGCAAAAATCTCCAGATCAAATCAACATGTCATGGTTGGGCACGAGATCACAGAGCAGGGCTCCTAACCATAGTCTCAAATTAGGACGACATAATACAAGGCACACAAGATCAATATCAAGGTACCAAAATCTCATGTCAGCAAATCATGGTTTCTAGCATAGAGTCTATCAACTTTTACATTCTTTGGGTAGCCAATTAGCCCTCTCTAAGCCCATTTTTAGTTCTTAAAAACCATGCTTCGTGCTTATAAAACATTTAATGCTTATTTTGTTAAGGGCCTATGATTATCGGGTATCATCATACCCAGACTTACAAGTCATTTATATCATATCAATTCCACAACCCTTCTCATTCAAAACATGTAAATGACCATCAAAAGATTTATCAAATCACAAGAGAGTTCTTATTATCAAAAGCATATGAAGACGTATGCCAAACACTTTTTTGACAAGACTTTAAC
>NW_025856315.1:0-6960 GCF_002878395.1 Capsicum annuum | reverse complement strand
GAAGAATCTCCAAGGACTTGGGGGGTACAAAAGTGTCTCATATAAAGTTCTGTGCATGTTTTCGAGTGTTCATCTCCCTCTTGATTTTAAAATGCCAAAGTTTGAGAAATATGACGGACATGGGGACCCAGTGGCACATTTAAGGCGCTATTGTAACCAATTAAGCGGCGCTGGAGGGAAGGAAGAACTACTCATGGCTTATTTCAGGAAGAGTCTTTCAGGCCTAGCTTTGGAATGGTTTGTTGACCAAGAAATTAATAAGTGGATTAGTTGGGATGACCTAGCTAATGGATTTGTGCAACAATTTCAATACAATGTGGAGTTGATCCCTGTCGAAAAATCCCTAACTAGTATAAAAAAGAAGAATACTGAGAGTTTGAGGGAGTATGCGATCAGATAGCGCGAACAAGCTGCTAGAGTAAAACTACCAATGAAAGAAAGCAAAATAGTGGAGGTGTTTATTCAAGCGCAGGATGAAACATATTATTTACACTTGTTACCTGCATTAGGCAAGTCATTTATTGAGGTTCTTAAAATGGGGGAGATGATAGAAGAGGGAATTAAGACTGGTCGCACTGTGAGTTTTGCAACATTAAAAGCGACAACTCAAGCAATTCAAATGGGTTCAGGAAGTGTCGGGGAGACAAAGAATAAGAAAGATGCATCTTCTATTGTAGTTGGACAGCGAACACGGTCAAGAAGACCCCGTTGTCGTCACTTTCAGGTTCAAACCCTAGTTAGTGCCCAAGCTCCACATAATCACTCCCAAAATCCATTATACTCTGCTCTTCCACCTCTGTATCCACTATATAACGCACAACCACATGTTCAACCCCCATGTTACCCACAGTGGAACACACTAACTCCTCAGAGTCGTTCTCTAATTCCACAAACATACCAAAACCCTTCTAAGCCTGATTTTCGATCCAAGCCAAATGATGAAATGAGGCAGAAGTAGAGAGATAACTTCACACCAATTGGAGAGTCATATGCCAGTTTATTTCAAAGATTAGTATAATGGGGCATGGTCACTCTTCTCCTTGGGTGCACTCTTAATCGGTGTTCAAGAAATTTTGATCCTAATGTACGATGTGCGTATCATTATGATGCTCAGGGTTATAGTATTGAAGATTGTTGAGATTTGAAAAGAGAAATTAAAAAGATGATTCAAGATGGATCAATTATAGTGCAGAACATTGATAGTGAGAGAAAATCTAGTCATGCTGATATACAAACCAGTGACTAAGATATCAGGCTGAGAAATTGAGAAGTCACCTCTCTCCTTACTAGGAAGAGGTTTGGTAGTTTTTTTTTATTTTTTGTTATCCGAATTATTTTAGGATTGTAGTTCGGGATCTATCTTATTTTGTCCTTTTGTTTTTTATGTTCAAACCCTTCTATCTTTTGTTTCAACTAAATGAAGTGTCCCATTTTTCTTTGTGTTTTAAATATGTGTTGTTTGTTTTCTTTACATAGTACATTTTATGTTGACTTTAGAGATATGACATGTTAGGAAAATTTTCAGCCAGATCTTAAAATCCAGTTTAAGCATGAGCATTGAATCAGAGGGTTAAAGTTAGAAAAAGAGAGAGTATGAGAAAATAGATAGAGTGCTGGGGCATTTGGTGATCAAGTTGAAGCCTTCTTTGAAAATTAAAACAATTATCTTGAGAATCGTGAGAATAACTTGGTCAGCATTTGAAAGACATATCTCAATTAAGTCAAATAGTGGATGTGTGATCCTACATCAAAAGGAATAGAAAAATTAGCTCCACGAAAGTATGAGGAATGTACAACAAAAATGGAGTTGGCAGAAGAAGTAGCAACGCACAGTCTCAGTTAAAATTAGTGCTGTAAAAATATCACAAATGATCTTCATCTCTCACTTTCATATTGCATAATACGTACTTTCATTTTAAAGGATTGATATGTCGAAGGAATTTCATTATGCTATCCAAACATTGTGTCATCCTTTGTTTATCCCATTTGAGCTTTAGTCCTATTTTCTTTCATACCACTCTTTTGGAATCAAGATAGAGTCAGCAAAGCTCAAAAGAAAAGTGTCGAACAAAATAATAGAGTCAGAAAGTTTCAAAAAGAAATGAGAGAAAAAATGTGTCCAAAAGAAGGAAAAGAAAAGAGCGTCAAGAAAAAATAGAGTCAGGAGGTCCCAAAAAGAAGAAAAAAATCAATAAAAAAGTTAACAAAAGAAAAAAAAGAAAAAATCAGAATCAAGGAAAAGAACAAGCCGCCGGAACTACGCGTGACCTGATTCTCCTCTTTCGGGGTGAGATACGTAGGCTGCCCTACTCTGGGCTCGGTCCAACCAAATAAAAAGTTTAGAATTTCCCAGTCAAAAGAAACTGGGGCATGAGTTAATCCTCATTGTTTGATTCAATTCCAAAAGTTGTAAGTCATACCCCACTTCAGGTATCGTTTAGGCCCCATGTCATCCTTTCTTTCTAACCCTATCCAAAAGCCAAGTTATAACCAAAGAAAGACCTTCAGATCAATATTTGTGAATGTTAAGGCTAAGCATGCAATGGATGTGATGACGCATTTTGGATACTACTTATCTTCCTCGACATAAGGAATTAAGAGAGAAATAAAAATGAGAGAATCTTATTGGTGAAAATCCTCACGAACACCGTAAGATGATGGTAAGTTGGGAGAGATAAAAATAAGAGAGTCTTATAGGTGAAAACCCGTACGGGCACTGTGAGACGACTGTGAGTTGAAAGAAATGAAAATAAGGGAATCTTATTGGTGAAAAAGACCTCTTGGATACTATAAGGCAATGGTCAGGTGATAAAAAGAAATGAGAGAGACTTGTTAGCGAAAATCCTTCAAGGCGCCACTAGCCGAATGAAGTCTCCAAATGCAATTGGCCCAAGAAAGCAACTCACTTTCAGGGTCATTAACTTAGCAACAATTTGTAAGAGTTTTGGATGGAAAGATCAGGCAGTTTAATTCGATATGCATGTCATAATCATTAGAGTTGACTGTCATTTTCAGATAAACTTTTCTTTCATCTTTTTCAATGGGTACATTCATTATCATTTCTTTCTTTTCTATAGTTATATTTTTATTTTTCTTGAGTCAGTTATCCAAATAAAATCATTGTCATTTTTCTCTTGTTTTTGAGTCAAGTCTATGTCAAAATAAGTGAGAAAAGATTTCAAAACTGGCTACCAACTTCTTCAATTATACAAAGTAAGGCAGAAAGGCCAATGCATGAAAGAGACATGATTGTGAGCCAAAATGAGGCAAGTAGAAAGTTTTGTCAACAAATAAGTCTGGGAACTCATCAAATACCAAGGTTCTAAGGGGTCTATCTGAGAAGCATGGAAAAGCAGAGATGCTGTGTTTGTCTCAGTCACTCTTAATAATTCGAGTTCGGTCAATGAAGCAGCAAGTCAATGACACAGGCTAATGGTTGGAAGCAAGGTTAAATGTGATGACGGCAAGAACGTTTGCCACGAAAGCTAAAGCCACAAACCAACCAGCATGTTTTTAAACTCACAACCTTTCTTTGCATAAAACAGGAACACATGTTACCTTCAAATCAAGGATTTCAAAGCCTAAACATTAAGGCCCCTAATTTCTAACTTTTACAAATGCAGAAAGCAATGTTGCTGCACAGGTTTGATAATTAATTCATGATAAAAATTCATCATCTTATATCCCTCGGAGACACACTTTCTTGTCCAGGGGTTTCAATTTTCATTTGCTAGGTGATGCATTTCTTAAGTCATTCCCTTTGATTCCTATAAGACGTACCTTTTAGTCGATTTATTCCCTTTGATTCTTATAAGACATACCTTTTAGTTGAGTCATTTCCTTTGACCCCTAAAAGACGTACCTTTTAGTCGCGTCATCTCCTTTGATTCCTATAAGACGTACCTTTTAGTTGAGTCATTCCCTTTGATTCCTATAAGACACACCTTTTAGTTGAGTCATTCCCTTTGATTTCTATAAGACGTACCTTTTAGTCGAGTCATTCCCCCTGACCCTTAGAAGACGTACCTTTTAGTCGAGTCATTTTCTTTGATTTCTATAAGACGTATCTTTTAGTCGAGTTATTCTCCTTGATTTTTCTAGTAAATGCACTTTCTAGTCGAGTCATTGCACTTAATCCTTATGAGACGCACTTCCTTGTTAGTTTTCATTTGTCAGGTGACACACTTTTTAATTTAAACTTCTATCTCTAGAAGACACATTTTCTAGTCAAAATTCCTCACTTTAATTCTTAGGAGACGCACTTCTTAGTCTTGGTCATTCAATTTTACTCTCAAGAGATGCATTTCTTGGTCAGAGTCTTGATTCATTATTACAACATACAAGTAGGTATGATCTGACTTTCTCAAAAGTTTTCTGATGGTAAGCTGGGTCAAAAAAAATTTGTTTTGGAACTTTACTTTTTTGGAAAACCATTTTCTCTTTACAATAATTTTGTTTGGGATAATTTTTTTTCTAGTTTTGATGTGATTTCAGGAGTCCGCCCGAAGCACAGGGCGAATAAATGGAAAGTCAAGCAACAAGGTGAAGAAATTGAAAGTCAAGCAACAAGGTGAAGAAGTTGAAAGTCAAGTAACAAAGTGAAGAAAATAAAATTCAACAGATCGAAAATAGCACGTCAAGAGCCTGACTGGAGAACAGGGTGATGAAATTGAAAACCAAGCAACAAGTTGAAGAAATTTCAAATTAGGAGCCCGCCTGAAGAATAGGGTGATGAAACTCAAGTCAAGAGTCCAACAGAAGCTGCGTAGATAGGATTTTGTAATTTCATTTATGTTTTTAACTTGTAATTTTCATATTTGAAGTAATAACAGAGCCGCAGACTGGAACCTCGATTGGACCTCACTCGACTCTCCAACTCGGCATAATCCATCTCCTTCCAATCCTTTGAGATAACTGTCACTCGATTCCCTCATAACTTGGGTAGGTAGGATGTCCTATGTCAAGACCTGGTTTTCCTCCTTCCTCGTGTTTCGTGCTTTTGAATAAAGGTCAGGACAAAATTTTGTCTCGTTGTCTACTGCTTTGTATAAAAACACCATGTGTTTACATCCAAAGGGGACATGATGTAGACACGTAATTTTGTCCTTTCCCGAAAATATTTTAATCATTTTTATTTTATTTTTATTTTTTTATTTTTTATTTTTATTTTATTCAACTTACCATGCTTTTGTTTATTTGATAATTTCTTCCCCCCCCAAAAAATAATTGAAAATAATTAAATACATAGCATCTTTGCCACCTCACTATGCCACCTCAACACCTCACTTTTCATTTTTCATTGGATACATGCAAAAAGCACATGCCCTACTTATTTTTTCATACGCCACCCTCATATTTCCACATGCCACACTAACTTTTCCACATGCCACACACTTATTCCTACAAGCCACCAATTATATGTTTTCACATAGGATAATAAATAAAGAAAAAGAAAAACCAAATAAAAAATATAAAAGAAAAATTCTAAAAGGGGAAAAAAAGGAGGCTCATTCTTTCATCATCATCTTCTCCACAATAACAACAATCACCAAATCATCTTCCTCACAAGAAGAACAAAAAAAATCGACGGAGAGAAGAGAGAATCGCGCGCGAGAGAAAAAAAATCAAGAAACAGTATCGTGAATAGTACCGTGAACAGTGTTGTGAACAATCACGTGAACAGTGTCGGTTTTCGGGTTCGATTGGATTTACGAAGCTTTAGTTTGGGGTCTCAACTTTTTCAATACTGAGTTGGAGTTCGTCATTGTTGAGGTCCAATAGGAATTCTATAGTCTGAGCTTTCTTGATTTTATTATCAACAAAATCGATTCTTCAAAGGTGCATCTCTCAACTCTACTTTTTTATTGTATCGAAGTTGGTTAATATAGTGATTTTGTGGTGCGGTTTTGAATATTTCAAGCAAAATGTTAATGGTTGTTGTGGATATGAATGATTGGTATGCTTAAATGGTTGAATCTTCGTTGGGGTATGTATTGTTGGTTTCAGATTTTGAAAAGTGATTTGATAGTCGAACTGGTTTAATAATATTGTTAAAAATGGATTTGGGGGATTATATTGAGAAATTGATAAAAAAGTTGAATTTAGATTAGCTTTGGTTTATTGTTGTTTTGTTTTATTCATAATGAACATGAATATTGTTGGAATGTGATAAAATTATGATATGTTGAAATGGATAAGCGAATGTTGGTTCGGGTAGGCAAAAATTTAGGAATAAGTTTTCTTGTTGAATGTTTGAATGTGGAATTGAGTTGAATGGTTTGGTTTTAGTTCTTGCATTTGGAAATGTATTCATTTAATCGGGGAATGCCCCGCGATCACTCGTATTTATTCGCCGGGGAATGCCCCGAAGTATTTTGTATTTGGAGGACGTCCGTGCTGAAGGCCCGAGGCATTGGGTAGCATGGAAGCGTAGTATAAAATTAGTGTAGGGTAGAATAGGATTTACATTTTTGCATTCTCTTTCTATTTTTGGACTGTATAATTGGACTGGACATTGTTTTTGGATTTGTTTGCTTGATTGATCATTTTATTTATGTTTGGTGTGGTTTATACATTCATAGTGTCCAAATTAGTCGATATACTCCACCAAGCGACCGTGGTCGAACCACGGGATCGAGGGGTGCCTAACACCTTCCCCTCGGTCAACAGAATTCCTTAGCCGGAATCTTTGTTCGCGGATCAGTTTTATAGAGTCAAAACCGTTTTGAAAAGGGATATCCACGGGTGACTTGGTACACCTGATTTATGCCAAGTGGTGACTCTGAGTTTTGAAACTAATAAATCCTTTTTCGACACAATTTTCATCTTTTATCACTTTAATAATAAAACTTTCGAAACTTAAAATCGAATCTTTTTGGGAGTGAAAAAAAGGGTGTGACACATACAGAGTGTGATTTATGAACGTCTGAATTAATTTATTTAATATTCTAAGATTGCCTT
>NW_025856314.1:0-3819 GCF_002878395.1 Capsicum annuum | reverse complement strand
GGCAACACTAATGAATGGTCCCCAATACACTTTTTCAACATGGATACATGAAATACCAGGTGAACAGAACCCAAACTAGCAGGAAACTCTAACTCATACGCAACTGCACCTATCCTCCTCAAGATCTGATAGAGTCCTATATAGTGACGACTCAATTTACCTTTCTTTTCGAATCGCATGACTCTCTTCATAGGAGACACTTTTAGGAATACCCAATCTCCAATCTCCAACCTCAAACTCTAACCCTCTTCTTCTAACATCAGCATAAGGTTTCTGATGACTCTGAGCTGTCTTAAGTCGTTCCCTAATAAGTTTCACGTCTTTCATTACCTGATGAACAAGATCAAGCCCAAACATCTGCGTCTCACCTACTTCATACCATCCTATTGGTGATCTACATCTTCTCCCATAAAATGCCTAAAATGGTACCATCTTAATACTGGAATGGAAACTGTTATTATATGAGAACTCTATCAATGGCAAATGCTCAACCCAACTACCTTTAAAATCAATCAAACAGGCCCTCAACATATCCTCAAGGGTCTGAATGGTACGCTTAGCCTACCCATCAGTCTGAGGGTGAAAACCAGTGCTTAGGTTCACTTGGGTACCTAGACCTCTCTGAAAGGATCTCCAAAACTGAGAAGAAAACTGGGTACCTCGATCGGATATGATGGACACAGGTGTACCATGCAAACGAACTACTTCAGCAATGAACAGCTTGGCATAATCCTCTCCTGAATAGTTAGTCATGACAGGCAGAAAATGGGCTGACTTGGTCAGCCTATCCACAATTACCCAAATAGAATCATACTGGTTTCGGGACTTCGGGAGTCCTATAATGAAGTCCATATTAATCATCTCCCACTTCCATAAGGGTAAAGATATCTCTCAGGAAGAACCGCCTGACCTAATATGCTCTACTTTAAATTGTTGGTAGTTCAAACACTTAGAAACAAAGTCAGCCACATCACGTTTCATATTATTCCACCAATACACAGATTTTAGATTATAGTATATCTTAGTAGAGCCTGGGTGAACAAAATACCTCGAAGTGTGAGCCTCATCAAGGATTCTCTTCCGCAAACCATCAACATCTGGTACACATAATCTATCCTGATACCTCAAAATACCATCAACACCAATTTCGAAGGACATCACCTTTTGTTGACCCACATCTTTCTTGATCTGCATCAAGATAGGATCTTCAACCTACTTCTCTTTAACTTTTGCACAAAGGGAAGACTTAGCTATCTCATGAACAACCATTCCCCCATCTTCGGAATCCAAGAGTCGTACTCCTAGATTTGCAAGCCGATGAATATCTTTCACCATATCTCTCTTCCCTTCCTCAATATGAGAAAGACTGCCCATAGATAATGTACTGAGGGTGTCGACTACAACATTTGTCTTATCCAGATGATAGTGAAGGCTCATATCATAGTCTTTCAAAAGCTCCATCCAAAGCCTCTACCTGAGGTTTAGTTCTTTGTGCGAGAAAACATACTGCAAACTTTTATGGTCAGTGAAAATATCAACATACACCCCATAAAGATAATGCCTCCAAATTATAAGTGCAAATAGTACAACTGCTAATTCCAAGTCGTGAGTTGGGTAATTCCATTCATGCACCTTTAACTGCCTAGATGCATAAGCCACCACCTTACCATACTGCATAAGTACACACCCAAGTCCCACACGGGACGCATCACAGTACACAACAAAAGCCTCTGAGCCTTTCGGAAGAGTCAAAATAGGAGTAGTAGTCAACTTGTCTTTCAAATTTTCAAAACTATTCTCACAAGAGTTAGACCACAAAAACTTCACCTTTTTCTGAGTCAACTTAGTAAGCGGTGCAGCTATGGAAGAGAAACTCTCTACGAACATTCTATAATAACCCGTCAAACCCAAGAAACTCTGAATATCGGTTGGATTCGTGGGTCTGGGCCATTTTCTCACTGCCTCAACCTCTTGGGGATCAACCCGAATCCCTTCACTAGACACAATATGGCCCAAGAAGGCAATAACATTCAGCCAAAATTCTTACTTGGAGAATTTGGCATACAACTTATGATCTTTGAGAGTCTAGAGAATAATTCGGTGGTGATTGGCATAGTCCTCCTCACTTTTGAAGTAAATCAAGATGTCATCAATAAAAACTATGACAAACAGGTCTAGGAACTGACGCAAGACCCTATTCATTAGGTTCATGAAAGCTGTAGGAGCATTAGTCAACCCAAAGGACACGACTAAGAACTCATAATGACCATATCTGGTTCGGAAGGATGTTTTTGGAATGTCCAACTCCCTAACTTTCAACTGATGATATCCCGAACGAAGGTCTATTTTTGAAAAACACTTAGCACCCTGAACTTGGTCAAAGAGGTCATCAATCCTAGGAACAGGATATTTAGTTTTAATAATGACCTTATTCATTTGACGGTAATCTATGCACATACGCAGGGAACCATCTTTCTTTCGCACTAAGAGTACCGATGCACCCCAAGGGGAAACACTAGGTCTGATAAAACCTTTATCTAGGAGATTTGCTATCTGTTCTTTCAACTCTTTTAACTCTACAGGAGCCATTCTACATGGCGAAATAGAAATAGGACGGGTATCTGGCAGCACATCAATGCCAAAATCTATCTCTCTATCAGGTGGAATTCCTGGGAGATCGTCTGGAAGAACTTCTGGGAATTCATTTACCATTGAGACAGACTGAAGAGGAAAACTTTTGGCCTTAGAATCTCTAACCCAAATAAGATGGTACAAGCAACCCTTGGAAAGAAGTTTACGGGCTCTAAGATAAGATATGAAGTGCTCTCTAGGTGCTAAAGAATGCCCTTCCCACTCTATTGTTGGCTCATTAGGAAAAGAAAAAGTAACCTTTTGGGTTCTACAGTCTAGTGCGGCATAACACGAATGGAGCCAGTCCATCCCTAGGATAGCATCAAAATTAACTATATCAAGTTCTAAGAGATCGGCCACAGTATCTCGACTAAGAATAGACACAACACAGTTTTTATACACTCTCCTAGCCATAACGAAATCACCCATCGGAGTGGAAATAGAGAAAGATTCAGCAATCATATCGGGCTCAAACCCAAAACCAACAGCCACATACGGGGTCACATAAGATAAGATAGACCCAGGATCAAGCAACACATATACATCACGAGAAAAGATTTGTAACGTACCGGTGACCACGTCTGGCGAGGCTTTAGGCTCCTGGCGATTAGTCAAAGCATACAGCCAGTTACGACCACTCCCGACAACTGAAATAGTGCCCTTTTGAGGCGATGGTGGTGTAGAAGAGTATGCCTGAGACTTGGCACCCCCAACATTCCTTTTTGCCGAAGGACAATCCCTCTGAAAGTGACCCGTCTGACCACAAAAATAACAAGCCAGTTGGTTAAACTTCAGAGTATACTCTCGAACACTCATCTTCCCCTGCTTAAGATTCATGAACTCTTCTACCTTGGCCTCCCTCAACTCTAACGGGTTGTAGAGTCGAGACTCGTTGAGTCCGTGAAGCGGCTTCAGTCGAACGATCTGATTTGAAATAAAATTAAGGTCCAAATTCTTCAACTCTATCTTTCTCATTTTATCTGTGATGATGTCCTTGATTTATGTGGTTCATGTTTGAGTTTGATGGTTAATTTTTGACAGTGCGTTTGAGCCTCTTTAGTTATCGTAGTTGATCGGTTTATTTAATTGGTGTTAATCATGACGTTAGTGATTTACCTGTGTTGGTTTGAGGAATGAGTTTGATCATGTTTTAATGGGTTGATAAAAGGAAAATTGGGGTGCAATTAC
>NW_025856313.1:0-3576 GCF_002878395.1 Capsicum annuum | reverse complement strand
TACACTTTAGTCCATCTTCAAAAATATAAATATTGGATAAATAATTTTAAAAGATAAATTCCAAACCTTCTCAACCAATCCACTAGCAACCACCCAATTTTGATGCCATTTCCTTGATTTTCTGACCATTTTTCGATCATTTTTCGTCGATTTTTTCGGCATCCATCGAAAAGTGACATTATCTCCATTGCTACAAGCCATTTTCGCTTATTTTTAGCTCCAATTTTTCTTCCATTTTCATACAAAAAGCTCAAAAATTAGTCCCACATTTCGAATCGATTCTTGTCTCAATAGCAACATTCTAACACTCCTTAGGTTGTTTGTAAGCTGAAATTCGTCGGATTATTTCGGTGGTCGTCGAAAAAGGGTCGATTGTGCACTATACGGATAGCAACTAGGAAGAAGACGACCTCAATCTATTACGTCTAGGCCCATAAACCACTATTCAAGTCTATTGAATACTATTATCGAGGTATATTACGTCTATTATAGATTACGTGGTTGTTGGTGGTATATTTTCTGGTGAATGGAAGGAGACTCCTAAATGTTGGGTTTGGAAAATCGTGTCTAAGGAGAAAGTGTCCATTGCCTTTCATTGCAATGGTTCATACGCTGATATGGTTAAAAGCATAATGGAGAGCGGTGAATTAAGTTGTGATCAAAGCGAGGTGGTAATTAGTTACTTGATAAACGGGAGGGGGAAAATCTATCCAACGTTCATAAGGAATGATAGACACGTAGAATTATATATGCTTTGCGTTGATTCTGATAACTCCAAACCTATATTGTGGGTTAAAGTTGTTGAAAGGTCCCGAGAAGAAGCTTCCACATCAGCCCCACCCTCACCTTCACCCCCACCCCCGACTGTGGATGATACGTCAATGGAATACAATAACATGGGTGGTGATGAATGGGATAATAGTGAAGACTATAAAGAAGAGGAGTTTGGAGGAGGTGAGGAGGGGCAACTCGAACAATAAAGAGGCCACTCTTTCTCGAACGTCACCAATCTTTTTGTAGGACAAACATTCAAGGATAAGAAAGCGTTGAATCTTTTGTTGAAGCAGGCATCGGTGAAAATGTCGTTCAATTACACAACAGTGAAGAGTTGTAAGAAATACTTGAGGGTGAGGTGCGTAGATCCTACTTGCCGGTGGATGGTGCGCGCATGTGCTATCGGAGAATCGGGTTGGTTTCATGTCCACAAGTACATGGGAAAGCATACTTGTGGCGTTTATCATGTCACGGAAAAGCACAAGAATGTCACCGTGGAGGTCATTGCTTCACTTATTTTGAACTTTTTCGGCAACAACAAAGGTCCAAGATTGAAAGAGATTGAGAGGATCGTATTTAGGGATCTATATTACAGGCTGCTATTGGAAGTGTTGGATGGCGGGCGTCATTACAAAGAACATAGTTTGAGGTACGCCCAAGCATGAATATGTAGTGCTTCCCGCATTTTCATATATTTTCAACGACCTCAACCCTGGGTCTATTAATTCCCTCATGGTCGATGAGGAGTCTGGCAGGTTTATTTACTACTTTATGGCATTTGGGGCTTCCATTCGTGGATATGCTCACATGAGAAAGGTCATTGCCGTTGATAGCACTCATTTGTCCGGCAAGTTCGAGGGCGTGCTGCTGTCCGCCGTTGCTCAAGATACGCAAAATCATATCTATCCCTTAGCGTATTGTGTGGTGGATAAGGAGAACGATGCTTCGTAGGGCTTCTTCTTCGAGAATCTTAAGGCTTTTATCGTCGATGAACCAGAGCTGTGCGTTATCTTCGACAGACACGTAAGCATAGCTAACGGCCTCACAAGGCATTATTCGCTTGCGCATCGCGATGTTTGTATGAGGCATCTCGGTGAAAATCTCTGAATAAATCACCATTGTTCTGATTCTCTCTATTTGTACTACTATGCGGACAAGACCTACACGTAGGAAAAATTTAATGACAACTTCAACTCCCTTAAAGAAAGATGCCCCAGCGCAGCAGCTTGCCTCGAGCATGAAGTTGGATTTGAAAAGTGGAGCTGGGCTCACTTTCCAGGTAATCGATTCAATGTCATGACCTTAAACATCACTGAGTCGCTTAACTCAATGTTGCGCGACGAAAGAAAGTATCCAGTGGCGGCTATTTTCAATTCAATAGCACATAGGTTTGGAGAAATATTCAGGAAGACGTATGTGGAGGTGGACAATTCAAAGACAACCTTTGTTACCGTAGACGGGATGATCTTGAGGGAAAACATGACCGAGGGTGATAAATTATATGTGAACAACATATACGGAAGCACCGACGAATTTACCGTGCTTGGTTACGGTCGTTCCGCAAAAGTTAATCTTTCAAGACGGTTATGTTCTTACAGAAAGTACGACTTGGTGAAATTTCCATGCGCTCATGCAATGGCAGCGTTGTGTTTGAAGCACGGGGACGAATACGGCACTCGCATTTACAACTACTCTTCGCAAATATATTTGAAAATATCATACCTCCTTGCATACTTGGGACCTATTTGTGCAGCACCACTGGAGTCGGAGTGGAGTATGGCGCAAGAGTATCTAAAAATACAAGTTCTTCCACCCAATTTTGATCCCAAACTCGAAAGGCGGAAGGTGAAACGCGTTAAGGGTGTGTTGGAGCCTTCAAGGTACAAGAAAAGAAACAAGTTCTCCAAGTGCAAAAGGCCGAGACATAAAAGAACAACATGCAGCCTTAACGTAGGATAATATGATTGGCATTGTATTTAATGTTTCGTTTGTTCAAATGTACTGGACAGTATGTAATGCATATTCTGTTTTGAAAACCACTGAACTGCAGTTTAAATCAACTTTTTTTGTTGTGCATTATCGATTCCAGTTCATATATTTTATACTACATACTAATTAGATTATAGACTGAAATAATCGACCAGCCTCATAATATATAATATATCAGTGTTTGGTCTACAAAATAAATACTCAATACATAGTGTATAATAAACCTACACTATTGTCTATTGAACACACACTTTTCTTCATACAATGTTGAATTCAAACTAGTTATGACGCATTGAAAAAGTGTCATTTTGAAAACAGTCATCCCAAGTTATGAAATCGACTATACACATTACACATCAACTAGACTCAAAATATATAATGTATCGATGCTTGGTCTACGGGGTATCTTCTAAACTACATAATATATCATCGACCGGTCGTGTAGTCTATTAAAGAAACCCTTTTCCTCATACAATGAATCTTTCAATGTAATTATTACACTTCGGGAAATACAACGGTTTCAAATGAGTCGACTGCCACAATCGCCGCTACTTTTCATTTCT
The DNA here is from genome assembly GCF_002878395.1 of Capsicum annuum. Lineage (NCBI taxonomy): Eukaryota > Viridiplantae > Streptophyta > Magnoliopsida > Solanales > Solanaceae > Capsicum > Capsicum annuum. The sequence continues at coordinate 250 of NW_025856313.1, read as the reverse complement.
TATTCTCACACACCTTCTCCACTTCAATCAACACGTGTACAACTTCTATTGGTCGATTTTCTCATGCTCTGGTCTATTTAAAGAGGCCTTTGTTGATTTTAAACCCAATTTTTGAAGAAAAATACTAAGGGAGAAGAAGATGGCGAGGAGGAGATACACACTAAGGCCAATGCCTAGAATGACAACTATCAACAACATAGAGTTGTTTAGGATTAGCAGTGACCTGGATTTCCTTTTTCAGGATCTTTTC
>NW_025856312.1:0-1474 GCF_002878395.1 Capsicum annuum | reverse complement strand
CCCAGGCGAGTGACTACACTCTCTTTGTCCTAGTCACCATTTCAATGTAACATAGGCAAGGTCAACGGTCAAAAGTGCAAAATGTTGCTTTTTAATGGGTTCAAAGGTCCAGATGACAAACATGTAAGTAGAAGTATTCAACTTACAAAACCGACATAGTACAGGGGTCCAGAAGGTCATTTTGCCATTTAAAAACAAAAAATCAGAAAAACCACGCACACATTCCTAAAACTTAGGAGCTTAGTAATTCTTTTTTGCTTCTTCTTACTGTGATATTTTCTTTTTACCATATATTTTAGGACTCTTAATTTTTTCTTATCATATATATTTTAGGATTCAATATTATAGTTAATACTATTAAAATAATTAAATAATAATTTGAGCATATAATAGTGAAAATACGATTTTTTCTATTGAGAAGTCTTTTAATGTAGGGCAAAAAGTTCAAATCACTTTTCTAAGGGTCTTCACACTTTTAATATATTATAGATAGATTTTAAAAGCGCGAAGACCTACTTTTTACTAAAAGACTCTTCTTTAAACAAAACTGTCTTTTTACTTATTTTTTAATTTATTATTTAATTATTTTTATTATATTAACTAGACTTCTAAAATATATGAGACTCCTAAATATATAGCACAAGAATTAATTAATATTTTTTTCTACAGTTCAATTAGAAAAATAGTCCTAAAATAAGACTCTATTAAGAAAAATCTTCTATAAATATTGAGATGTAAGTTAAACTAGAGAACAAATCAGTTTACCTATTGGGAGAATATGATTGATGTTCATCTAACTTGATTCGATTGCATGTCTAGATGGTGGATGCTTGATTTTCTAACCCTCAACTTCTTCACTGTTCTTGTCAGCATAATAGAATTCAACATGTGTGTACATATATATACCTTTTTTTTTTCATTCAAAATCATTCTTTAGGGTCAAAATTTTTGCTCAGACAAGAATTAGTTGGATCAAAATCGAAGCTTTGTGATCACTATTATATCTTTTTTTTTAATAGTTTACAGGTCTTAGATGAATGTCGGTTGACTTTGAAGAATTTCTTGTGTAAATGTTAGATTTAATTATATTGTTTTGATATCTTTATTATCTTATTGTTTTATTTTAATTTACAGATGCTAGATGAATGTGGGGTCGTTTTAATTTTTTTTTTTTAGGTAAAGGTTAGTTTTAATTGTATTATCATAATATCTCTATTAATTTGTTATTTTGTGGTAGTTTACAGTTCGTAGATGAATCTCGATCAGCTTTGAGAAATTTTTGTGTGTAAAATTTAAATTTAATTGTATTGTTTTGATATCACTTTTATCGTATTATTTTGTTGCAGTTTACAGATGATAGATAAATATTGGTCGGCTTTGAGGAATTTTTTATGTAAAGGTTAGATTTAGTTGTATTATTTTGGTATTTCTATTATCGTATTATTTTATTATTGTTTATAGGTGGTAGATGAGT
>NW_025856311.1:0-3262 GCF_002878395.1 Capsicum annuum | reverse complement strand
AAATAATTTCAAAATAAATTAAAAGCGGGAGGCAAACAACTTTTAGGTTAACAAATATTATAAATTCAAAAAAAAATTAATTTAAGCCAGACGTAAGTCATTAAAGCGACCGTGCTAGAACCACGGGACTCGAGGGGTGCCTAACACCTTCCCCTCGGTCAACAGAATTCCTTATCCGGATTTCTAGTTCGCAGACGAAAAAAATAAAAATTGAAGAGTCATTTTCTTTTGAATAGGGGTTCAATAAGGTGACTTGGAACACCCAAACTCAATCCCAAGTGGCGACTCTATAAGTAAAGTAATCCCTTTTCAAAACATCACTTTAATCGAAGAAAAACCGTTTTCTCTAAAACCAACTCCCTAGCGGGGTCGGATACGGTGAAAACCGGGGGTGTGACAATTGGGATTCACGTTTAAGAGAAAAGCTGAGGAAATATGAAGTTTGAAACAAAACATAAAGGTCGATTTGAGTTGGTTTGAAATTGAGCTTGATGAGTTTATTGGGTTTGGATTAGTTATTTGAAATAAAAAAATTAAAACAGAAAAGAGACAAATATACCTCCGAACTATGATAGATGGTACGTATATACCATCTGTCATACATTGGGCACACATATGTCCCTACCGTTAGTGTGAGGGACATAAATGTACCATTTCAATAATGATGGAAATATATATGTACCCAAATATGAAGAAAAATATATACATATCATTTATCATAATTCAAAGATATATTTATCCCGTCTTTGTTTTTAAATTAGGCTAAATTTGAAAAGGAGAACTAATATATGGTATTTATTTTAAAAATAATGTTGCACTCGATTATTTTTCTTGGCGATTAATGATAGATATACTTCCTCCATCTCAAATTATTTGGCGGATTTTTCTGACATTTTTCTTTAAAAAATTATTAATAGGAGAATCTTTTGACTATTTTTTTTCATTTATATCTTTAGATATAACCTCTCTTTATTAAGTATTTACTTTATTGAGGTTTTTGTAATCTTTGAGAACTAATACTGTATTGTTATGAATAAAATAAAATAATTTAAATTTCTAAAATATTAAATGATTTGAGATAATTGTTTCTATAAATGATAGATAATTTGTCAATTTAAATTTCTAAAATGATAAATGATTTGAGATAATAATTTTTATAAATGATAGATAATTTGAGACAAAGTTGTAATTACCAATATTTTTCATTAGTTAGTGGCAGGCTGACAAGATTTGTGAATTTTGATTTGTCTAATTCATGCATATCCCAAAAAATGAATCTTCTTCAAGTTTTTAGCAAAATGTTAAACTTATCAGTCCAATTTATGGGCATTATAAAATGTTTAATTTGAGTTATGTTATGGAAAAATAATTTTAAAAAATTATTAGAAATAAAATCTAAAGAGTTAATTTGAGACAGAATATTCAATAAAATTAATTTAATAGATTTTGAAATACATAATAAAAGCAGTGGCTTTATGAATGTCAACATATGAGACTCTTCTTCTTTTCATACCGAACTTGCTGTTACCCTAATTTGATGATGCGACATTAGTGGGAACGTGTTCGGTTTAAGTTTGATTTACTATGTCTCAGAGTAAAGTTCTTTGATTAATGGTCAAAAACATAATTAGAGTATTAGATTTTTTGAGTTTCGGATTTAAAATTATCTGAGTGTGAGTCTTTACATGAGTTATCACAAATTACTTGGACAAACCACACCTAAATTATTAATTGTTCATTTTTTTGGTTTGAAAGTTTAGGTATGAGATTCAAACAATTAACATTTTAGCTATGTTTGTTATATAATTGGTGATAGTTTAGATAGAATACTCCACTCACATTATAGTTCTGGTATGCAATTCAAAAAGTCAAAATAGTTTAAATGTGAAGGAGGGTCTTGGAGTAACTGGTACAGTTGACAGCAACCAAGAGGTCATGAGTTCAAGCATTTGGAAACACCCTCTGACAGAAATACAATGTAAGACTGCGTATAATACACCCCTGTGGACTGTGGTGAAGCCCTTCCGCCAACTCTGCACATAGCGGGAACTTTAGTGTACCGAACTGCCTTTTTTTAGAATATTTTAAAGGGTAAACAACATAAATCCCAACACTTTACTATCTAATTACTCTCTCTCCCTACTTTTTATAATAATTACATAAAATCTCAAATATGATACATTAGTTAACGTCATGTACATCAGTTTATGATACATTAATAAATCTTTAATTAAGATTAAAAACGGAAAGAAATGATAATTAAGCCTACAGTTGAGCAATTGATGCGCTTAATTAAAGAAATTGATGTTTAAATTACCTAATATACGTTATTTAATAACTCATGATAACAAATATCATAAGTTTTCCTATTATGTAAAAACTTATGATATATTGTATTATGATAACAAATATCTCATTTAATAACATTGAGTTCATGATACACTACAATTCATGACACATTATATTTATTTGTGGTTACTAATACATTATTATATTTTTTGCTTAATACTTCATGTGTGTAAAAATTTTCTGATACATTGTATTAAAAACTAAATATCTTATGATACATTACTTTATATGCAAATACAACAATATTATATCTACTATTGTATTGTTCATTTAAGTTTCTGATACATTAAATTATTTTGGTTGAGATACATCACTGTAATTAAGTTTGCATTATACTTGACTTATTTTTGAAAATATTTGATACATTCTATAATATTAGATTAACTAGTTTAATCATACGTGTCTCGCACGTATAAAATTTGATTATTTAAAATTAAATAATTTTATTTATTGCCTTGCACGTTTAACGTTTGATTATTTAAAATTAAACAATTTTGCTTATTGCGGAGATTTTTAATAAAATGTAAAAATTCAAATCACTTTTCAAAAATCTTTCACACTCTAATATAATAATGTAAACATAAACATATACACATATATGTTTTACCACCAGAAGTTTCAAGTGATTGATGGATCATTACTGTTGTGTTGTCATATAGTATATCTTTCCCTTATTGCCACAGACTAAGAGAGATGCATCAATTTGAACTATATTTATCTTACGATTATTTTTGTATATATTTAAAATCTTTCCTTATTTTAAAGTCAGATATTTAAAAAATCATTGATTACATTTTTATTACGTACTTAAAACTTATAAAAATCTGGTATATCTTAATTTTTTCTTATTCTAATAGTTTTATCTTTAATTCTAGATTTTTCAAATCTTCTTAAAATCAAATTTAGTTGATTT
>NW_025856310.1:0-3238 GCF_002878395.1 Capsicum annuum | reverse complement strand
AAATATTAAAAAAAATCTAATTATATGAAACAAAGAAATCATTATTTTTTGTCTTGATAACAGATAATTATTTGACTTTCTTGACTTTATCTTTCATTGAATATAATTATAGTGTATCAAAAAATATAATTGTATTAAATATATCAATAAATATAATTTGTATCACGAATATATAATACAACGACAAAGCTAATGTACGAAAAACTAATAGGGTTTTAATGAATGTTTATATGTCCTCCTTTTCCAAAAACCATGGTAGCTGAGGAGGGGCTGATTTAGTAATGCCATATTTTAAAAAAAATATAATCAATAATTTTATCAAGATTTGACTTTAAGAATAAGGAAAGATTTTAAATATAGAAAAACAATAATCGTACCATAAATATGATTCAAATTAATGATGTAAAATATATTTATGTTTATACTAAAATATATGTTTATGTTTAAATTATCTATAATCTATAATCTATAATATAAGAAAAGTGTGAAAATCCTTAGAAAAGTGATTTGAACTTTTTGTCCTTCATTAAATGAGTCTCCTTTAGACAAAATTATTTTTTCACCATTTTATTTAATTTATTATTTTATTATTTTTATTATATTAACTAGACTCCTAAAATATATGGGATTTCTAAAATATATGGATGGAAATAGAATCAATTAATATTTTTCTTTGTACTGATTAATTAGAAAAATACTCTTAAAATGTGATAGAAAAATATTCCTAAAATAGGATTTTTAATACTTCTATAAATATTGAGATGCACGTTAAACTAGAGAAAAATTTGATTTACTTATTGGGAAAACATGATTGATGGTCATCTAACTTGATTCGGTTGCATGTTTAGATTGATGGATGCTTAATTTTCTAATACTCTACTTCTTCACTATTTTTGTCAACATAATAGAATTCAACATGTGTGTGTGTATATATATATACATATATCTTCTTTGTTTTCTTTCAAGTTATTCTTTAGTGTCAAAATTTTCACTCAGACAAGAATTATTTCATCAAAACTGAAGCTTTGTGATCACCATTGTATATTTTGTTGTAGTTTATAGGTTGTAGATGAATTTACAGGTGGTAGACGAATGTCGGTCGGCTTTGAGAATTTTTTTAGATAAAAGTTAGGTTTAATTATATTATTTTTATATCTCTATTTTGAGAACTTTTTTGGTGTAAAGGTAAAGTTTAGTTGTATTATTTTGATATCTCTATTATCATATTATTTTGTTATAGTTTACAGGTGGTAGATGAGTGTCGGATGGCTTTGCGAAAATTTTTGTGTAAAGGTTAGATTTAATTATATTATTTTGATGTCTCTATCATCGTATTGTTTTGTTGTAGTTTGAAGGTGGTAGATGAATGTCGATCGGCTTTGAGATTTTATTTTTTATAAATGTTAGGTTTAATTAAATAAATTCTCCAAAAGATATTGAATTTAATTATAGTATTCATCTTTATTATTTAAACAAATATCTTAACATTTGAACTCAATAAAATGAGTTACACGAGTGAGACGCGTACACCTAATCTAGTACTTATCTATAAACGTATGTCCAATCATTGCTTTTAAATGGGAAAAAAGTATGTGGCCTATTAATTAATTTAATAGGCTAAATGAGAGGAAAGAAAGAAGAATGTTTTAAAAAGAGATAAAAGAAAAATATATTTATAATCAAGAACCTTTTCGACATGATTAACAAAAGGCCAGGAAGACCAATGTGCATAACTTATAATTAATACATCAAAACCCTCTAAACTTGTCACTGCAACTTACTTTAGCACTTAAACTTAACACGCATTTATTTACCCCCTTAAAAACTTCAAACTATATTATTTTCACCCTTTCGTCCACTCAACCAGGTCAAGCCTTTGTGTTGTAGGACTACGCGCTATTTAATTGGTCCACATTATTTAATAAATCCGGTCCCTACATAACCCAATCCAATATATATTTAATTAAAATGTTGACCCGTTTTGATCAAATACCCGACCCACTTTAATGAAATAACCCCAAACCCTTCAACTCCCGTTATTTCTCTACATTTTCATCCCAATCAATTGACCTAATCGATTGAACCCTCGTATTTGTGCCCAAAAATACTGAAATTCTTGAAGGATTTTTCATTTGAATCAACGTATTTGTGCCCAAAATTGAAATCTTGGAGGTATTTTTCATTTACATAGTGTAGGGTTTTAACTCATTTGTTTTTGAAGGATTTAGGATTTTTTTTGTTGTTGTTTTTTCAATTTTTGTTAATGCACGTTCCTTTTCTGATTTTTTTGCAGTTTGAAAATGGATTTTGTGCACATTACGTTAAGGTTTCACCATGGAGGAATTTTATAACAAAAACCTCGAATTAAATATGTAGGAGGTATTGTTATAGATTGTTTAGATGTAGATGTTGATAGATTCTCTTATTATGAGTTTGTAGGATATGTCAAAGAAATTGGGTATAATTGTTCATCTTGTGTGGTTTATATTAGACCACCTAAGTCTTCTAAGTTGATTAAAGTTACATGTGATAGGGATATTTTGGGTATTGTACCCAAATTAAAAAATAAAGATATTGTTCAACTATATGTGTCACATTTAATTGAAGAACCTATTGTGGTCCCCCCTGCTTTTGCTCTTGAATATGAAACCCATGTGGGTGGAGAATCTAGTGCTTCTTTTCATAAAGAGTCTAGTCAAACACATGAGGATAGTCAGAATTTAGGGTTTGAAGAGGCTGCACAAACTCAAAAATCTACTGACTTTAGAGAAGAGTTTAGTGCAGCTTCAACAGGTGTTGGAGAAGAAGTGAGTGGGTTTTCTGCTGGGGTTGGTGAAGAATTATGTGGTGGGGATTGCACTGGTGTTGGAGAAGAGTTTGGTGCAGCTTCAACAGGTGTTGGAGAAGAGGTGGGTGGGGTTTCTGCTGGTGTTGGTGAAAAGTTGTGTGGTGGGGATTATACTGGTATTTAAGAGGGGGTTGGTGCAGCTTCAACAGGTGTTGGTGGGTCTTCTGCTGCTACTGCATTAGAATTTTCAATCATTAAATCTGATTGGGAAAGTGCTAGTGAAAATAGTGAAGATTCAGGTTATGGAGACTTGTTTGATGAAATTGATGATGAATATGGAAGTGATGTTCATGAGGAGGTTAGGACTTTGAGGGAAGGTAAAAGAGCTGCCAAACTAAAAAAGAAAAAAAGGTGTCCTAGAGCTGAAGGGGTTAAATTAGTCAAAAAAAA
>NW_025856309.1:0-2625 GCF_002878395.1 Capsicum annuum | reverse complement strand
AACCAAGTAAGAGAATATATACCAAAATTAGCAGAAAAACTAAAGCTATTACAGGAAAAATTAAAAAAAGATGTAGAGTATAATTACAACGAAGAAGATAAAAACAAGTTCAGAAAATAAAAGTACTTTGTAAAGAATTACCAAAATTACAATTTCCAAATAAAAATAAAAAATTTACATATATAATAGAAGCAGATGCAAGTGAATATAATTTTGGAGGAGTACTTAAATATAGATATGAAGAAGAAAAATTAGAATATCATTGTAGATACTACTCAGGTACGTTTAATGAAACAGAAATAAAATGAAAAATAAATAGAAAAGAATTATGCTCATTATATAAACGTTTATTAGCATTTGAGTCATATATTGTATATAACAAGTTTATTGTACGACCAGATAATACACAGGTACGTTGGTGGTTAACAAAGAAAATACAAAATTCAGTTATAACGAAAGAAATTCGGAGACTAGTATTAAATATATTAAATTTTACATTTACAATTGAAGTAATTAGTACTAAAAAATTTTTTATTGCAGATTACATATCAAGACAAAGCTACACAGACTAATAGAATAGAAGATGATACTTTAGAAAAGATACTTAAAACCCTAACTACACTTTCACTGAAAGTGGACAGTATGGATAATGAAATAGAAAAGTAAAGACTAATGAAGTTAAACTAAAGTCTGAAGCTATGACTCAGATAACTCAGCAGTGTGCAAAGCTATGTCGATTGGAAGACAATAAAATTCCAGAGCTAAAAGGAGACGTTGGGACACTCCATAAAATTCATAATGTTTATCAATCTACAACTGCAGGTACAAGCAAAGGAGTTAGTAGACAAAGATATCAGAACATGAACATGAGCAAGATATTTGAAAAATCATTTATACCAAAAACACAAAAGGACCCCTTGTTCATACCCCCACAAACTACCACATATTGAGAAAGTTTAAACCAAGATAGAAAATCCTATAATCATATAACTCGAGCATACATAGAAAACATCCAAAAAATACAGACTTACCTAAACCTTAAATCCAGAGCCACAAATATCCAATAACCAACCACAAATTATATAACCCAAAAATTATAAGGTTACAATAAGTTAATCGCACTACCGAAAATCAACCCAAGCTTAGTTAAAACTTATTTCAGTTATGGATTATTAAATACCGTATATACCCAAGAAGGAGATGAACTAACAACTATACCAGATTTATATAGAGCATTCGCCATCTATAAGAAAATAACCACAGGAAATCTATTTTTTATAAAGTTTTATACTGCACCAGCAGAGATATTATATGACGAAATTAAACCAGTTATACAAGTTGTAAAAATAGAATTAACCAGAGATATGATTATACCGGAAGATATTGTTCAACAGCCAGAGATACCTAAAGTTGAGATACCTGATTTTTATGCAAATAAATGAATTATTAGAATATCTTCAATTGTTCAAGAATTAGCAAATAACTACCTAAATGAGAACTCAATATGGAGTTATTATTCAAGAGATCATCAAATGATTTATTCAAATTCAAGAGAGCTACGACAGTCAGATATGGAAGAAGCTAGACAATGGATTTTGACACTACTCAATCTAGAAAAACAACCAACTGCAAGAGCAATTAAGAAGGAATTTATTTCAGAAGAATTATTAACAACATATTGCAAAATGATAGGATACAAATATCCAGACCACCTATGCTCAAAATGCAATGAAGAAAATAACGTGATTTCAGAAGTTCAGCTAGAATGAAAGAAGATAAGAACGAAGAAGGACAACTGAAAGATACACGATAAAAGATATAAAACAACACGGACCGATGAAAAAATAAAGACAAAAAGACAAAAGCATTATAGTTAAGAAAGCGACATATGGCTTAACAAGCTAAGTTTTTAACATACGTAAATATAACATTATGTACCATTATAGACTTTATGACTTTTTTTGTAAAGAGTACCATTATTGTATAGCCTAGTCTTTATTATTTTTGTCTTTTATAGGATAGAATTTCTTACTTTAATGGTACTCTTTACAGAAAAAGTCAAAAAGGCTATAATGCTACATAATGTTATATTTACGTATGTCAAAAACTTAGTTTGTTAAGTCATATGTCGCTTTCTTAACTGTAATGCTTTTGTCTTTTTGTCTTTATTTTTCCACTGGTTCATGTTGCTTTATAGCTTTTGTCGTGTATCTTTCAGTTGTCCTTCTTCGTTCTGATCTTCTTTCATTCTAGCTGAAATTTTGGAATCACGTTATTTTCTCCATTGCATTTTGAGCATAGGTGGTCTGGATATTTGTGCCCTATTATTTTGCAATATCTTGTTAATAATTCTTCTGAAATAAATTTCTTCTTAATTGCTCTTGCAGTTGGTTGTTTTTGTGGATTGAGTAGTGTCAAAATCCATTGTCTAGCTTCTTCCATAACTGACTGTCGTAGCTTCCTTGAATTTGAATAAATCATTTGATGATCTCTTGAATAATAACTCCATATTGGGTTTCCATTTAGGTAGTTATTTGCTAATTCTTGAACAATTGAAGATATTTCAATAATTTATTTATTTGCATAAAAATCAGGTATCTCAACTTTAGGTATCTCTGGCTGTTG
>NW_025856308.1:0-1129 GCF_002878395.1 Capsicum annuum | reverse complement strand
CGAACGTGCTCGCTTATATCCGAAACTTATCCGTTTTTGGAAATCTTTATATCGTTGGAAAGCTTATTCAATAATCTTCGTATGGAACCATCGACGGGAAAATTCCGATATAAATAAAGTCGATTCCTATACACCTATAATCAAACTATACACTTGAAACCATCTCAAAATAATCAATACTCATACTTAAACTCATATATACCTAACTTAGGATCAAAACATATACTCCAACACATATAACAATGGCTAATGCACGTAGTTAAGTACGGGGTGTAACATGTGGCTGGAGAGCAAGGCTGTCACGTCGATTGAAGTCGAAAGGATCTGGAATCTCAACTATTTATAGTCGGATGTTGAAGTCGTTGAGGATTGAAATAAGAAACTTGCAGAACAGTTGGTTGGGAGAGAGTTGAGAGAAGTTGTCGAGAGAGGGATGAGAGACAGGTTGATTGAATTGAAGAGGGGAACTCGAAGCAAAACTATTTGCGTCGGGGTTTGAAGGGAGAAATTTTACAGAACTGTTGGTTGGGAGAGATTTGAGAGAAGCTGTCGAGAGAGAGGAGAGAGTGGTTGATTTGGATTAAAGAGGGTGTGGGTTGGGTTGATTTGTATTTTTGAAAAGATTAGAAAGTTTTGAAAATATTAATCAAGTCCACAATTAACTTGATCAAGTTTTTTAATAATGTTTGACCCTATCTGTTGGTCAATGTCACCAATCCTTCATTCAAGACTTAAAAGACACCTATTCTTCAATTTTCTCATCTTTCCCTAAATAAAAGAATACAATGAATAAAAAAAAATCTATTATTTCCTTAAATAAATATCTTGTTAGTTTCAAATGTATCACTTTCTTATATGTATCACCATTTCAAAAAATCAGGATAAAATGTAATTAACAAAATAATCGAGATTTTATGTAATATCATTTAAAGATTCAGGGATTTATGTAAGTTACCCTTAATAGAATTGGGATAAAATCTTTGGAGTCTATTTAAGAGCGAGGCTAGTTAGTCTGGCCTAAGTAAGTAGTCATGGTAGTTTGAGCTCCAATATTTATATTTAAGTTGTTGCAGTTAAAAAATTTGTAGTTGGACTTTGGGATCGGCCGACTCGTTCGATTGTCCTTGTT
>NW_025856307.1:0-5247 GCF_002878395.1 Capsicum annuum | reverse complement strand
CTCATATAAGACGTCAAGCTAATTTAAAACATCAAGAGTTAATTTATTATTTTATGTCTATTTCATCTTTTTTATTAAATATTATTAATTTTTTAATACTTAGATAAGGAAGCTTAATTACATATAAATCTAAAAATGTAAAAATACAGATATGGGATAAAATAATAACAATAGAAGAAATCTATAATTACGAACTAACATCAAAAGATATGCTTTTAGGAATACCATTTTTAAATAAATTATACCCACATATAATAACTAAAACAGATTGGTGGTTTACAACACCATGTAAACAAAAAGTAAGAGCAAAATAAATTTCTTATATACAATAGATAGTTCAAATGCTAATAAACATTTATATAATGAACATAATTCTTTCCTATTTATTTCCCATTTTATTTCCGTTTCATTAAATTTTCCTAAATAATATCTACAATGATATTCTCTTTTTTCATTTTCATATTTATATTTAAGTACTCCTCCATAACTATATTCACTTGCATCCGCTTCTACTATATATGTAAATTTTTTATTTTTGTCTGGAAATTATAATTTTGGTAACTCTTTACAAAATATTTTTATTTTCTGGACTTGTTTTTATCTTCGTCATTGTAATTATATTTGATATCTTTTTTTAATTTTTTTCTATAATGGTTTTAGATTTTCTGCTAATTTTGGTATATATTCTCTTACTTGTTTTACTAATCCTAAGAATGATTGTAATTTCTTTTTTGTATCTAATTCTTCTTTTAAATTTATTATTTTTTATACTATATGTTGTTGCATTTTTACTCCACTTTTATCTATTTGTATTCCTAAAAATTCTTTCTGATTTTTCATAAATTTAGATATTGACCAAAATATCAATGAATAACGTACAAAAATTACAAAAATATAAACAATTAAAACAAATAATATCTGAAAAACGTAACGAATTAAAACTAAGGATAGAAAGACTACAGTATAACATAATTGCTGGAATTAGTAAAAATTTAATAAATATACAAAAATAAGAAATATCAAATTTAGAATCAACAATAGATAGTCTAGAATATATATATCAACATAACTTATATACATTTAAATAAAATGAACAAAGAAGAATTTATAATAGATGAAAAAACATATGAAAACCATGAAGGATTAAAAATAAAGATAGTATTTTCTAATCTAGGAAAAAGGTATAAGAAAATAGGTGAACATTTATATTTAATGTTAGAAAAAGAAGAATTAAAATTAGAAGATAAGTTGGTAGCCATGATAAGAATAGAAAGAGAAAAAGAAGAGATAGATAGAAAAAAAGGAAATAGATAAAATAAAACAACAAACTACAGAAGAAATACGAAAAATAGAAAAAACCAAAAATAGTAGGATTGTTGAATTAGAAAAAGAACTACAAATGTTAAAAGACTTGTATGAAAAAAGACAGAAAGAAAAAGATAAAGAACAAAAATTATTAATTGAGATAAATCAATTTAAAGAAAAATTAGAAATAAAAAATAAAGAACTAGAAACCAATGAATTAGAAATAAATACAATAGATGCTGAAGAAACAGATAATTATGATTCGGAAGATAGTGAAACATATATAGAAATTCTAGAAAACATAGGAAAATTAGAAATTAATGAAAAACAAGAAGTAATTAATAAAGAAGATCTAGAACTAATAAATACAAAAGTAAATACTCTAGATAAAAATATAATACCTAGTACATCAGATATAAGAAAATCAACCTATAACTACAAAAGTAAGTTTAAAAGATATAATCCAAATGATGAATATAATAAATGGACACCAAGACAAATAACTAATTATAAATTTTTAGATTTAGACTATGTAATAGAAACAAATAAAACAATACAATTATGGATAGGATATATGTCAAAACAATTGTTAGATAATAAAATAGATACAACAAATACACCAAAATATATAAAAAAGAAATTAATAAGAACAGTAAAATAATGATTTTTAAACCAAGCCGAAGCAAGTAAAAAAGTATTAAGATCTTATTCAAAAACAGAAGAAACATCAACATTTGCAAAAATATTACCAACAGTAGCTATAAGTGATGAATTTAGCAGTATGACAACAGAAGAAGCAGAACAAAATAAAGAAAAAGATACGAATAGGAATTTAATGTTAAAATTAGCAATATGTAACATGTGCTATATAGATGAATATACGTGCACATTTAAAGAATATTATTATGAAGGAACATATAATATAGAAGAAAGTAAATAAATAAGAAAATTATATTTTAGTAAATTACCTGAACAATTTAGTTCAAAAATAATAAAGAATTGGGATGAAGCAAAAATAGTAGATACCCTAGGAGCAAGAATAAAATTTTTACAACAATGATATAGAAATCTATGTGAAAAATATAGAGAAGAAATAAAAATGGAAAAAACATTAACAAGAAATTTAGCATGTTGTAAAGATAAACTAGCACCTCAATTTGGATGTGAACAAAAAATATTATAAGAAAAGAAAAAGACATAAGAAATATAAGAAATACAAAAAATTAAAATATAAATATAAGAAACCAAGAAAAAGATATTATGTAAAAAATTATAAACATAAAAGACCATATAGAAAACAGAAATCTATAAAAGAATGTACTTGTTATAATTGTGAAAAATTAGGACATTTAGCTAGAGATTGTAAATTACCAAAAAATCCAAAAACTAAACAAATATCATAAATAAAAATAGAAAATACAGAATATATGCAGATAAATTATATAGATTATGAATTAGAAAGTGAAGATAGTATATATGAAATTTCGAAGGATGAAACAGATAATGAAATAGATAGTGCATTAGATGAATCAAATGACTAAAGAAGATATAAAAATGAACCAAATAACTAAAGAAGATATAAAAATAACAACAAAGGAAGAATATTTAAATGAATAAGGAACAGATCAAAAAAATAATATTTGACAGTAATATATTTAACAAAATAAAAGGAAAAGAGTTAGACTTAAGTGTAGAAAAATATTTAAAATACTAACAATAAAAAATATATTTAGTAGAAAAAAGGAAGAATACTACGTAGTAAGTCAAAAGGAACATGCAATAGATTGTAGATATGCAAAAGGAAGAGCTAGCATACCACTAGTAACAAAAAGAATAATTAATAAAGAAATAAACGATATAAAAAGTAAAGACCCAATAAAATATGTATACCTTGGAGGAACAGAGATATTAACAAAAGCATGTTTTAGAGAAGGAATCGATACACCAATAGAATTATATTTAGCAGATGATAGAATTATAAAACCTATAGAAAAAGGTATAATAACTGCTATAAAAGGAAATTTAATCTACCAAAAATTTAAATTTATAATAAGTGCGAATTATTCAGTAGAAATAACAGATAAAAATATAGATAAATCATTAGTATTATATTGGAAAATATCAGGAATAGAACTGACCCCAGAAGTAAAATATTTACAGCAAGATGTAAAAATCTATATGTACTAACAACAAAACATAAAATAATAGGAAATAATAAAATTCATAAAATACAAATAAAAAGTCCTTTTGAACAATTCGTAAAAACTATTGATAATAATGACTATAGTTACAAGAATATAGATATAGAAGAAGATTTAGAAATAATAAATCACAGGATACGTACATCAAAAAGAATAGCTCACGAAAAACCAGAATCATCAAGTTCATCGAAAAGAACAAGTTATGAAACAACTTCAACAGTTAATTTAAATCAATATTATATAACGGGAACAATAAATAAAAAAGAATATTTAATACTCTTAAACACAGGATAAGAAGAAAATTATATAGCAAAATATCTAGTAAAAAATAAAGAAATAAAATCTAATAGTAATATATGCCCAGATCTACCAAGGAGTCTAATAAACATTAAAGATACGACAAAAAAAAGAAATAATAATAAGAGTTAGAAAATTAAAAATAGAATTGAAATAAAGGAAGAAATGCAAAAAACAGACATAATATTAGGAATAAAATGGTTAGAACAAATAAAACCATACAATATAGAACATACACAATTGTCTATAACATATAATAAAGAAAGATTATTCATAAAAAGAACTTTAACATGATATGAAAATATATGTACTTGTAAAAATAATAGTAGAAGGATATTATAATAGGTATTATACACCTATGATAGATACAGGTATGTAGATACAACTGTTTACCAGAAAGTAAATGAAATAAATTAAAAACACCAATAGTAGTCAAATGATTTAATAATGAAGGAAGTTTAATTACATATAAAGCTAAAAATGTAAAAATACAGATATGAGATAAAATAATAACAATAGAAGAAAACTATAATTATGAACTAACATCAAAAGATATGCTTTTAGGAATGCCATTTTTAAATAAATTATACCCACATATAATAACTAAAACAGATTGGTGGTTTACAACACCATGTAAACAAAAAGTAAGAGCAAAAAGAGTTATTAATAAAATAAGAAAGAAAACTGATTAGATAGAAGGAAGTGAAAAAATTACACAAAAGTTAGAAAATAATAAAAATACCGAAGACACGATAGAACTAGTCGTATTTTCGATAAATAAAAAGGAAATAACTATATTTTCAGTAAATAAGATAGAAATAATTCAGAACAAATTAGAAAGATTATATAGTGAAGATCCATTAAAAGGATGGGGAAAACATAAAACTACTATAAAAATTGAATTAATAGATAAAAATAACATAATAACTCAAAAACCATTAACATATAATTTTGACGAGTTTAAAAGAATTTAAAATGCATATAGATGAATTATTAGAGAAACAATATATACAAAAAAGTTATAGTAAGCATAATAGTCTAGCATTTATGGTAAATAAACATAGTGAACAAAAAAGAGGTAAAAGTAAAATGGTTATTGATTATAGAAATTTAAATGCAAAAACTACGACATATAATTGTCCAATACCAAATAAGATATTAAAAATAAGACAAATACAAGGATATAACTATTTTAGTAAATTTGACTGTAAATCAGGATTTTACCACTTAAAGTTAGAAGAAGAATCTAAGGTATTAACTGCATTTACAGTACCACAAGGATTTTATGAATGGAACATATTACCATTTGGATATAAAAATGCACCAGGTAGATATCAACACTTTATGGATAGTTATTTTAAAAAATTACCTAATTGTATAGTATACATAGATGATATATTATTATATACAAAAACCAAAGATGAACATTTAAAATTATTAGAAC
>NW_025856306.1:0-2105 GCF_002878395.1 Capsicum annuum | reverse complement strand
ATACACAAGTGGCAGACAGTATTTACCCAGCTTTTTAGTCATCCACCCAAACCTATACTTGATGAACAATCTCTAGAACTCAAGAATCTTTAAACATACTTGTAGTATCACCCTTGGTTCCTCATAGAAACCTATTTTTAATTGACTCATGCTTAGGTTGATTGCAATGTCTCAATTATAGATGGCGATCTCTCAACCCTTAGAAATTCTTGAGTTTTTGAACTCTCAGGGAACCATACGACTCAAGCATACTAGTCGTATGTTGTGATAATGGCTTAGGACCCTAATTTGTATGATAAACAGTGTGTTCTAGGTTATTTTCTATCCACGGTAGGACAAGACTCCATACGAGTCATATGGAGATAGTATGAGAGAGTAGGGTCAATCGTATGTCAAACAGTGTGTATTCTTGATCATGTACTACCTAGGGTACGACTATAGGATACCAATCATATGATGTTGATTCGAGTTAGGCCATAAATTAGTATGTTGGATAGAATTATAGTCTAACTTTCTGACTAGGGTACGAGTTAAGAGTACTACTCGTATGATTGGATATGGGTGAGGGTTCAAACCATACCCACCTGCGTTATTTTTATAGCTTTTAAGCTAAGGTTATTCTGGACATTTTCCACCCAAAATCCTTAAAACCCCACTTCTTATAACACCTTTTGGCCTCTCATTACTCACTTTAGAAGATTAAAAACACTCTTTAAACTCTCTATAACAACCTCTCAAGAAGATTGGGATAGGGTTTCTTCAAAATGGTCATCTAGAGGCTTAAGGATCAAAATCTCTCAGTAAATCTTCATAACCCAGGCATGTTACTCCTCTCTTATTTTTAGTTCAACTAAAAGCATGTCTTAATAAATTGTTTTCTTGGTGTTATTGTGATATTTTTTAGGTTTTAAAATATATGTTGAGGGTTTTTTTTGTTCTTCATTGGATATTGTTTTGCCATGTTTTTCTTATGGTTTTTATGTTATAATGGTGGTTTGAACATGTGGTTGCATGGTAAGGGTCAATTGATACTTGGTTTTGGTTTTGGAAACTATATGCCCTCAATATGTTTGTTAAAATGCCTATGAGAATGGTTTTGTCACATAGCTTGACTATTATTGAAAACCCTACATTACATAATATGGTAATGGGACCTAAATTGGTTTAAATGGTTTTTAAATAATTTTTGGAAAGGCCTTGGTGGCCATGGCTTTGGTTAAAGATGGTTTTAAAAACCATATGGCTTACAATGGAATCCCTTAAGTGAGTAATCTATGAAAGTGGGGTACACAGGAATCCCCCAAGTGATTTTTATACTGGAGTTTTGGGTATATGGGAATCCCCTAAGTGTTGGCTAATGACATTGCTTGCAAGCTATAGTCAGTATGACGATACCACATTACAATGCCTTAATAAATGACTCCTAGAATTGGTGGTTTGGTTATGTGTTAAATGTTTTAATTGAGAAATAATAGCGGGTTGTAATATCTAGTGAAGGTGTGAGTCCAAAAGGTTGACACCGGAAACTCATGTTTGCCTCTATGAGGATTGGTCTTGATGACCACGTACTTGTGGGGTATAAGGAAATCCCCCAAGTGTATACTCGTACATATGTATCATAGAGAGCGAAGGGTACAAGGGAATCCCCGGCCCCTTATGGTATCTCTAATTCATGCGGCTAGATATACTGGGGCCTATTTTGGGGGTAACCCAGGACCCATATAGCCCGTGAGGATTATGATGCTAAAGCTACACAACCTAGGTTAAAGTTTTAAATGCATGCTAAACCCGATTATCTTTTCCCAACATGATATATATATATATATATGTATGTGATTGCATATGGTTATTTACTTTTATTTTGAATAACAGCATTATTTTATCCTTACTCCTGAGTACATGCTAGTGTTCACCCACTAAACTACCCTCGGGCACTGTATCCCCACGCGATGGAGGAACCAGCTATACTATCATACCTCTCACTCAGTGACTTGGTGATTTAGGGACAGCTTAAGGCAGACTGACGTGGTGAGCTTCCTTTCTTTGGAAGGCCCATTTCATGTTATGGTTTATTTTATGCTTTTACTATTCTCTTGACATTTGTT
>NW_025856305.1:0-2831 GCF_002878395.1 Capsicum annuum | reverse complement strand
TGGACTGTTTTGGTAAGCTAAAGTAGATCGACCATAACTCTTTGCTCCGATATTAGATTTGGGTGAAATTGGTATTGTTGGAAGGATAATTCAAAGGGATTTCATTTCATATAAAGTATGCCATCCAATTCGTTCTGTACAGCAAGTTATGGTTGTTTGATGTTGACCCTAAAAATCTGTTTTGATAGGCTGAAGTAAAACGAGTATAACTCCTTACTTATATGTTGGATTTGGATGAAACCAATTTCATTAGAAAGAAGACTCAAAGATATTTAATTTCATAGGTCACAATTCTCTCAATTCATTATATTAAGGGAGTTATGATTGTTCAAAGTTGACCCAAAAATTTGGCTAGCCTCAGTAGTTTGTGTGCAGGAAAATACTATTTCCAAATATCCCAGCCACCATTTTATAGTTTTGAACGTGCTCGATTATATCCAAAACCTATCCGTTTTTGGATATATTTATATTATTGGAAAGATTATTCAATAACCTTCGTATGGAACCATCGACGGGCAAATTCTGGTATAAATAAAATAAAATAAAAAAATTAATTTCATATAAATAAGAACAATATACGTACTTGAATACGCCAATACACGTACTTGAATATGGGGTGTTACACAAACCTCATAGAAGCAAACTCCAAAAATGCCTTCCCCAAAATCTACTTGTCAACCCATAAATAAGGACACTGATGAGTCTAGTGGTTTAGTCGAAGAGTATCCATTGGTGGGGTAGGTGAATCCAAGAAAGCTGTTGCTTTGGGGTGCACAAGTAATATCGAAGGATGTCACACCATCCTGAACTATGACTAGGAGGAAGAATCTTATCATATCACCACCCTACTCACCATCCCTGTCTAAAGAGAATGGTGAATATAATGACAATATTGATGGTGATAATGATGATGAGGGTTAATTTAGTTGTAATAAGGAGAATTCTAATTAAAATAAAGGGTCTGAGTTTTAGAATGTGGGTGAAAGAGAGAAGAGTGACACCTTAGTCCAAATTCCTCCATCATGACCACGACCAACTCCTGCTCTATTTTCCTAAATTCAGGCCCTATACAATAAAGATATTGCCATAAACCCCTCCATTTGAAAACCACACAGAGATATCTATATAAAGAGGAGGCTGACCACTATAGATATATATGAGTTGCCTATATTTAATGCTCAGTTTAGATAGTATAATTTCAAGTGAATGACCAGGTCTCTAGGATAGTACAGTTCAGTTGTGGTACGTGAATATTATATTGCATATAAGATGGAGCTAAATAGATTATATCCATTGAAGATATTGTGGAAGGTGGTGACCAATTGATAGATTTGGTAATTAGAGGTGTTCGGGTGAACATCTTAACTCAGACTATCTCTCAAGTTTTACATAGGACATAGTTCCTACCTCAGACCAACACTGCTGATTGACCATCGAGTAAATAAGATGCATAAGGTGAAAGTAAAATAAATTGGGTTGGAAGACAAGATTATTCATTATCGGGGGATGGTCGAGATCATTCTTGCAGGCCAGAAAGGGGTTCCCTAGGTAGTTGTAGGTGTTGGTGGCTCTTCGTCAATTAAAAATAGTAGTTTAAATTTTGCTACTAAGGCCTTATGGATGCTTATGCATCATAGTTTGAGTCCCACTTATGGGGATAATATGTTAATACATGATAAAGCAGCCTTTGTTGCAGGCATTATGATAGGAAACTAGATAGATGTAGCTAAGTGGATACTGAGATAGATCTAAGATAGGGAGACGAGAACTGACATAACTATGGTATTCCCATATTTGTTGACACAGATATGTTTAGATACATGAGTGTAAGATATCCCAAATATTGATCAATTTATCTAGTGACGGACCATGACAGGCTTGGGTTTGATTAAAAATATTCCAACCTTATTTCAAATGCAGCAAATATGGGAGAAACTATGATTAAAGATGTATATGAGGTCGGATGGCATAAGAATGATACTTCGGGGTTCCCCGACATCATTGAGACCCCTATGGAGACTGCCCAATCTAAGCCTCAGACCTTAATAGATGCAGTAGGAACCTCGTAGACTCAAACTCCACCACAAATATAGTACTACACCTATTTACTTCTAAATCATCCATTTCTAATTATGTCTTAGTACCACAATTATTCTTAGCAACGATTAAGAAGAGGTTGGGTACGATATAGATGAAGATAAGTCTAATAGATAAAGATGTGTAACACTGGTTGGATAGATGGATTAGAGAGGGGATAAAGATAATGTAGAAAAAATTTTATGGGTCTGAGCTATGCATTAGCCAGAGGTTGAAGGGTATCCAGTCCTTAGATTTAACAGGTGTACATACTGAGTTGGCCGCACTCATGGTGGCAGTTGAGGATTTCCATTATAGACCAGTCCTATTAATTCCCATTTTAGAGAAAATCCATAATGAGGAGAATATACAGGATATATGGGATATTAAAAACTTGACCCTCGCAGCTGATGTTTATAAAAGTGTGTAAGAAAGGAAGAAAAAAAAGAGAAGGAGAATAAAAAAGAAAAATATTAAGGCTACAAAAGCAGCCAATAGTTAGAGTGAGTTAGAACAAAAAGTGAGGGTCTATAAGATGACAGCAGGATATGGCAGTTCCTAACCTACTGATCCTGCTGATCTGTGCAATAGTAAAACCTTGACTCAAGAGCCACCATTAAGCGTACTGGCCAAAATCTATGCCATTGTTGATGCAAGCATTCCAGCCCCAACTAGGACCACTGATTCCTAGAGTAGGGCCCATATTAAGCTCTCTATGCTAACACTACATGTGCCAGTGGTCATTTAAAACACCC
>NW_025856304.1:0-2348 GCF_002878395.1 Capsicum annuum | reverse complement strand
TCTTTAAGTTTTCTGAATTCATCAACGTACCTCGGTTCCAACTCCTCGAAAGTATTGATTACAACTCCATAGGCTCTTGTTTCAGCTGCTCGTATTTTGTCTCGAATATCTTGTATGCAAAGCGTTCCTGGATTGAACGCTCCAGGCAGCTGAGCTTTGGTTACTTCAATTCTATCTGGCAAATCAGGGATGACGAAAGGTCCTGATTCAGGAATTTCGTTTTGATCCTTCATGATATGCAAATTATGCATGCATAATTGAGTGAAGCAACTCATTCCATCAAAAATGATTCTTGGAATCTGAAACTTATCAGCTGTCTCAGCTGTCCAAGCGATATGCTTATCGCAGATAATGCAACTTGGCTTAGGCTTCATCTCTTGAAGCAAATTTTCAGCTTCGTCTTGTAGCATATCAATTGCAGCAAAGAAATTCCTTCGAAAGGCCAGAGCGGGAAGAACATCTGCGCTTTCACATCCCTCTGGCAGTCCCGCTTCCTTGGCTGGAAACTGGAGTTCTAGTACCCGCATGAGGAATCCAGGACCTATGGCCCGATCAATCCCTGCAGTGAATCGTATAGCGTTGAGGGGCGTCATGACTAAAGTGACTGTCACGCCTCTCTGTGCCAACAATTTGGCCATGTCCACCATGGGTATGATGTGACTTGCAGCAAGTAAAGGTATCAATACAAAGTTTAGCTCTTCTAATCCTGACTCTGAAATCATTTTTAGTATGAACTGAACTGGAAGTAGTTGTGTTAGATGATTCAGGAAGGTGCTTTTATCTATTTATATGTAGTGTTGGCATTTGTTAAGATTATGATGTAAGGGCTTATTTGCATTAAACTAATATGCACTAAATTAATTATATCTTTACGTGTAGCAGGCCATTACGGCACTTTGAGCAATTAAAGTAATCAAGAAATTCTGACTATATGCAACTTGACAATTAATGTGATAAGCCAGCCAGCTATGTCATTGTCTCTTGTTTCATGTGTGCATAATAATTGATAGCTAATCTATTTTGCCATTGATGCTGACATTCACAATTCAATCAACAACAACAACAAACCGAGTGTATTGTCTGAAAAAGTGGCTTTTGTTAGATAAACTTCAAGTAGGATAATTTTGACTATGTAACAAAAAATATTAAAAAAAGTTATTCTTGTATGACTTCTTTTATTTTGGATGATTTTTATAAAAAATGGGTAGTTCGGAGAACAATACATACTGCGTTAGGAGGGTTTGAAGAAGGATTATACCCAAGGGGGTGTGAAATAGATAATCTACCCTAATGCAAGCACTAGGGACTACTTCCCAGGCTCGAACCCAAATTTGGATGACTAGTACATGATAAAAAAGAAAAGTGACTCGTGTGAAATTTACTCAATTGGGATACCCATTTGATGAGGCACATTATGAGACAACAGTTCCTTTTTATGTGGCAATACAGTCGTCAATCACTCAATTAAAGTGTATATAACTCATTGCTGAAAATTGAAACTGGCAAAGTTAAGTTAATCGAAGGACCTAACATGTTCTGAGAAATAGGAAATTTACAATTCAAATCCAATTTTGGGGGACATAAATTGCAGACTATCGGCCTGCCTTTCCAGGACCCGTGCATAGTAGAAACTTTTGTGCATCGGATTGCCCTTTAAATTGCAGACAGTCTAGGTCCGGGCTAAAGTCCGAAATCCACAGTTGTTTCCTGTTTTATTCGGGTAGCTCATGTTCAAAGACAAAAGTGCAAAAAGGAAAAGAAATTAATGCTTATACTCTTTGCTATCAAAGTAGTATGTTGCACACTTGTGCATATTCATTTTAAGCTGATTGGTTAAGTTGGAATTCTTGTACTGCATTGATTAGAAGTGTCAGACTGAGGTGAGAAGATCCACCTCCTTCTATAGCTCTTTTTGCCATTTCTCCAACTTCTTTGGCTCTTTTTCTCCTCTCTTTTCCTTCTTTCTCCTTGCCCATCGCTGTTCTTATTGCTTTCGTTATTTCTTCCTTACGCACTTGTACCTCATACTTCTCTTCCTCACCGAAATTCACAACTTTCTGCGATCCAACACTCACGCCCGTCTTCAATACATTTACTAAGAATCTCTCATTTAAGAACTGTTCTGAGAATAAAGGCCATGTGATCATAGGCAGACCAACACTAATTCCCTCAAGGGTCGAATTCCAACCACAATGAGTCAAGAACCCACCAATTGCAGGGTGCGATAGAATTAGTACTTGTGGTGCCCAGCCACGGATCAAAAGCCCTCTTCCTTTTGTTCTTTCTTCAAATCCATTTTCCGATATCCAGTTCTCTATTGGTGCTTGTCTTTCCCCTGATTTTACGAC
>NW_025856303.1:0-1101 GCF_002878395.1 Capsicum annuum | reverse complement strand
AAATATTAAGGGTTGCAATGCCTCATATCTACAAATGCAGGAAGCAATATTTCTGTACAGGTTTGATAATCAAATTATGGTAAAAAATTATCATCCTATATCCCTCGGAGATGCACTTCTTTGTCCAGGTATTTCAGTTTTCAATTGCTAGGCGATACATTTCTTAAATTGAACCCTCACTCCTAGAAGACGTACTTTTTAGTCAAGTCATTCCCCTTGATTTCTATAAGACATACCTTTTAGTCGAGTTATTCCCCTTTATTCCTATAAGACGTACCTTTAAGTAGAGTCATTTCCCTTGATTCCTATAATACGTACCTTTTAGTTGAGTTATTCCCCTTGATTCCTATAAGATGTGCCTTTTAGTTGAGTTATTCCCCTTTATTCCTATAAGACCTGCCTTTTAGTCGAGTCATGCCCCTTGATTCCTATAAGACGTGTCTTTTAGTCGAGTCATTCCCCTTGATTCATATAAGACGTGCCTTTTAGTCAAGTCATTCCCCTTAATTCCTATAAAACGTGCATTTTAGTTGAGTCATTCTCCTTGATTCCTATAATATGTGCCTTTTAGTTGAGTCATTCCTCTTGATTCCAATAAGATGTACCTTTTAGTTGAGTCATTCCCCTTGATTCCTATAAGACATACCTTTTAGTTGAATCATTCCACTTGATTCCTATAAGAAGTACCCTTTAGTTGAGTCATTCCCCTTGATTCCTATAATATGTACCTTTGAGTTGTGTCATTCCCTTTGATTCCTATTAGACGTACCTTTTAATCGAGTCATTCCCCTTGATTTCTATAAGACGTACCTTTTAGTTGAGTTATTCCCCTTGATTCCTATAAGACATACCTTTTAGTCGAGTAATTCCCCTTGATTCCTATATACATACCATTTAGTCGAGTCATTCCCATTGATTCCTATAAGACGTACCCTTTAGTCGAGTCATTCCCCTTGATTCATATAATTGTACCCTTTAGTCGAGTCATTCCCCTTGATTCCTATAAGATGTACCTTTTAGTTGAGTCATTCCCGTTGATTCCTATAAGATGTACTTTTTAGTCGAGTCATTTCCCTTGATTCCTGTAAGATGTACCTTTTA
>NW_025856302.1:0-1592 GCF_002878395.1 Capsicum annuum | reverse complement strand
TTGAGCATAGAGGACCTACACTTTTTCACAACATAACTCGATACGCCGGTCAAAAACTTACTCATACTGGTCCTGGAGTCAGCCATCATATCGGGAGCATACTTAGACAACTGGTTAAATTTAAGACAATATTCCTTAACTATCATGGAGCCTTGTCTCAAGTTCATAAATTCTTCTAGTTTTGCTTCCCTCAGCTCCGGGGGAAAGAATCGGTCTAAGAACACGTCCTGGAATAACTGCCAAGTCTGGGAGCAGCATCCCCTCTACACTTTCTCTACAACTCTACCTAATAATAAGCAACATCTTTCAAGCGATAGGAATCTAGCTCCACACTTTCTTCCTCTATTACATGCATAATTTGGGTGATTTTTTTCACCTCATCAAGATACATCTGTGGGTCCTCATCTACCCTTGACCCATAAAACTCTGGCGGATACATCCACATAAAATCCCGAACTCGAGTTGCTGTAGAATATCCTTCTTTCGGAGGTGGAACAGTAGCCTGAACATTGGCCTGAGCATTGGCGGTAATTCCCTAAGCTAGTACCTGAAAAGCTGACCAAAATTCGATATGAGTCACCGTCTTATTTAAAGGATCAATGGGCCGTTCATTGTTTCTGCAAGCTCAATGAAGAGGCATTTTCTATCTTAAGAGAGCATGAATTAATAGAAGAGAGAAATAGTCGTAGGCACAAAATACTTCTGAAAAAAAGAAATGACTTTTCCTAAAATGTCCCGTAGCCTCTTACTCATAGATGTGGCGCGCTACACACCGATGATCAAGACTCTACGTAATGCGGCTTGTTAGACTACCTATGACTCCTTTAAACCTTAGGCTCTGATACCAAGCTTGTAACTCCCCAAGATCCCATCCCAAGACGTCACACGATACTTAAGGCCAGATGCAACCTCAATCTAACCCTCTGAGCCTATCATCGCCTCTATAACTCACTATGATAATAATCAAGCTGTAATACATAAAAATAATCATGTCATGAACATACTAGAATACAAAGAAATACTATCCTGTACAATCAAAATACTAAATTTTCGTACATACTGGTACTCTAGTCTGACAAAGCCTCTACTACGTAAGACTGAGGAGCCATTGGGACAAATCCCCAACTGACCCGTACTGAAATAAAAATAAATAACCATTTACTATAAAGACAAAAATCGGGGACATAGGTCCTCGAACCATGAGGACTCACCAACTGTACGAATGTAGATGAAGGTACTCAAAGATCACTGTCACTGCTCCTGAACCTACATCACGAGAAAATATAGAACATAGGGGTATAGGCAACATTTAAATAATATCATAAATGTATAAGAAAATCATGCATGTTGATAGTAATGACTCTCTTTTCTTGAGTTACCTGAAGCATATTTTTCATAAATCATCAATAATAATACATGTTTTATAAATCTCACAAACCGTTGGACTCAACTCAAATTCTTTGACTCATGACTTAGAGTGACACGGTAACTCATGAAACTTGGACTATTATGGACTGGGGAGTTTCTTATAACCCACATAAAACATGTGAGCTTACATGGAGTCCAATGTCTTGCCCACGTTAGTGAGAGTT
>NW_025856301.1:0-2516 GCF_002878395.1 Capsicum annuum | reverse complement strand
AGGAATCTGAACTTTAATTACGTAAAAGTACCAGAAAAGTTGTGCCTAAATGATCTTATAAGATTGAGGATATGTCTTTTCGATATCTTCCATAAAATTGGATGAACCTAATTCTATGACCGAGGCTTTATCAAGTCCTGAAAAAGATGAATGGATAAAGGTAATGAAAGAAGAATTAAAGTCCATGAAAACCAATAAAATCTGGGATCTAGTTGACCTTCCTTCTAACCGTAAATCTATTGGGAACAAATGGATTCTCAAAGTTAAACGCTAATCAGATGGGTTAATAAAAAGGAATACATCACAATTGGTGGAAAAAGGTTTTACTCAAGAAGCTGGAATAGATTATGAGAAAACTTTTTCACCAATTGTGAAATTTACCTCAATTCTCTTGCTTTTGGCTATAGTCGCACGTTTAGATTTAGAATTACACCAAATGAATGTGAAGACGGCTTTTCTCAATGGAGAATTAAATAAGGAAATCCACATGGAACAACCTGTAAGTTTTATTGTTAAAGGCCTAGAAAAGAAGGTTTGTAAATTAAATAAATCAATATATGGCCTTAAGCAGTCTTCAAGGCAGTGGTGCCTGAGATTTCATCAGGAAGTGATTTCGTTTGATTTCACCATGATCAATGAAGACCATTACATCTATGTAAAAAAGTCCAATGAAATATTTGTGATTCTATCACTATACATGGATGATATTTTATTAGCTGAAAATAATTTGGAGTATGTAAAAACTGTTAAGTCATGTCTTTCAAAGTCATTTAACATGAAAGATATGGGTGAAGCAGACTATATATTGGGTGTTAAAATCCATAGAGACCGTTCTAAGAAAATCTTGAGTTTATCTCAAGAACATATATAATGAAAATTTTGAAACTTTTTCGAATGAATAGTTACAAATCCATGGATACTCCAATAGCAAGAGGTGAAACTTTAAGCCTTGAAATATGTCCAAAGACTGAAAAAGAAAAAAAAGGCATATATCGAGTACCATATTTCAGTGCTGTTGGGAGTTTGATGTACGCTATGATATGTACTCGTCCAGACATTTGTTATACCATAGGTCTGGTTAGCAGGTATCAATCCAATCTTGGAAGAGATTATTGTAAAGCAGTAAAGAGAATTTTTTGATGCCTGAAGGGAACTGCTAATTATTCACTATGCTATAGTGGATTCGATTTATTCATAAGAGGTTATACATATGTTGATTGGGTTGGTGACCGATATGATAGAAAATCAACTTTTGGTCATACCTTCTTGCTAAATGGTGGTGCAATTTCATGGAAAAGTAAGAAACAAACTTGTATAGCCCTGTCAACTATGGAATGCAAATTTGTGGCTTGTGTATCTACAGTACAATAAGCTATTTGGTTGAAGAGATTCTTTGAGTATTTGAACATTGCAAAGATTTCTAATGGTCCCATGATTTTACATTGTGACAGTCAAGCGACTATCGCATATAGGAAGGATCCTAAATATCACAGCAAGACTAAGCACATTGATATTAAGTACAAATTTATAAGAGATATAGTAGCAACTGGAGAAATAAATTTACAATACATTCCTACACGAGAAATGATAGCTGATCCCTTTACTAAGGCGATATATAGAGACTTGTTTCAGAAACATGTTATGGCTCTCGGATTACGTAGGATATGATTATATTTATGTATTTTAGATGAATTGATTGTAATTATTATCAATAAAAGAATCTTGAATTTATGTTCAATCCCATATGCATGTGAAAATGTGTTTTATTAATATAGTGTGTCGAAAAAGTTGTGAGATTGGCTCTCCCACACGAGTAATCGCCTCTTATGTCGAAGAACGTGAATAGAAAAGTTCCACCATAAGATAATGACTTGTTTTGTAAATCCAGATGTGAGTTTCTCTAACAATATGGATTTGAGGATTATTAAAGAAAGAAACATAGGTTAGATATTTAGAGGTGTCTATACCCAGATCTATACGATGTTAAATGGCTAAAAAATGAGACACACACACCCATATAAGGTGAAAACATCATAGCACTTGTTTCATACCAAGTGTGATTAGCGACCAATGGGTTAATGGAAGAATGAATCCCTGCTTCTTCACTGTGTGAAACCCTCAAAGTTATTTGAAGTTTTTATTGAAGTACCTTAGACCTTTAACTGTTTCTTGATGTTTTGGTTGATGTTGATACTTTATCATGTTACTAATAGCCATGAGAGACTCAGCAATGCAGTGCATGACTAGGAAAGCAATTAATTTGAACAGATAGATTCGAGTAGAAAGAAAAGATAATTAAAATAAATATTTTAACTTGTCTACACAAGCCGGCTGTTACACTAACCATATAGATGTTGAGTGTAAATGTTTATACGAAGTTAATCATGATCTTGAGTTCACCTCTTTAAAGAGAATGATGGATTGAATAAGTAACTACTGAAGTAGTGAATAATGTCTCGGGTATTGTGATTATTAAAATCCTCATATTAGTACAGAATTCTTTTCACATGTGATTG
>NW_025856300.1:0-1464 GCF_002878395.1 Capsicum annuum | reverse complement strand
CCCCCAACCCCCTTTTCTCCTCCTTCTTTAATTTCTTTTTCACCATTAACACCATTTTTCACCATTAACACCAATAACTTAATTCGAATTTAACAAGAAATTGATAAATAACTTGTTCATGTAGATTAAGTCATGGCTCCTCTATCAACATTTAGAAATCAACAATTGCAAGTAGAACAAAACCTAAACTCATCCACAATAATTCCAGATCTACCAAACGATTTAGCAGCAATAATACTAATATTCGTTCCTTTGTTCCGATCTGTCATGAAAATGCTTCCTACTTTATTTTTTTTCACCATTAACACCATTATTTCAAACCTTCTCAAATGCTCCAATAAGCACACGACGAGGAAGTGATAAATTGTCATAAGTTATTTATCATCACAAATTGGATGTAGCCATCTGAAAAAATTAAATAAAAATAAAAATAAAAAATTAATGAAGGGAGGGGTTAATGGAGCTTAGTAATGGTGTTCTTGCTAAAAAAAAATTAGCCTAAATGAAGAAGATGAAGAAACAGGGTGGGGTGGGGGTGGAGGATATGAAGAAGATGAAGAAATGGGGTGAGGAGTACGAAGAAGATGAAGATACGAGGGTGTTGGGGGCGGGGGTGGGGGTGGGGGAAGGGGTTGGTTATGAAGAAGATGATGATGGAAGTGAATTTTTGATTTTTTTTAATCTTATATATATATATATATATATAAAGAAAACTTGTAAAATTAGAAAGTGGGACCCACCATTTTTCATATTTTTTAAGCAAATTACGCGCTGATTTTTTAAAAAATTGTCACGTCAGCAATTAGGGTGGAAAAAAAATCACTTGAAAGTTGTTAAGGGGGTAAATAATTGCCCGATTAGTTTAGGGTCGAAAGTAAGTTTTAACTATAAGTTTAGGATATTTCGATGTATTATGTCTTTTTTAAATAATATCAATAGTCATATATATTGTCATGCCTATATATGCATAGGTGTATTTGGAAGTCTTCGTATGAAATAATCAAACAATTTTAAGCAACCTAATTTCACGTTTTTCTCTATATATACTACTAATTACATATTCTTTCATTTATACCATTTCTAACAATATTGAATTACCGCAAATTAGTTCAATCTTAACATAGTATATAGGAGTACTATACATTAATACTTAGATGTCATCTTGTAGGTTTGTGTTGGTCCTTGTATGTACACTCAATATTCACTATCATATATCCTTTTTGGTCTCAAAATAATTTTCAAACGTTTTATTCACTTAGAATAATGGGATCCTCCTATAGTTCTATATATCATATAAAATTCATAAATTAATATTGTTAAGTATCACATGTGGGATAAAAATAAAATGGTCTTCTTAATTGGACTTAGATAACCTTTCCATCATTCTTTGTGAGGTTGAGTTAGATTCAAGATTTTTTTTTATATGGTATCAAAGTCACGCCCAACATCGGTAATCATAAATTA
>NW_025856299.1:0-1753 GCF_002878395.1 Capsicum annuum | reverse complement strand
AAAAAAAAAATATTACTTCATAAAATTGGTAAATTGTAATACATGTATTTACATTATAGTGAATGTATATCAAGATCTAATAAGATCTAGTTGATCAAGATCTAATAAGATCTAGTTGATATCTATCAGGATTTGAAGTATCTGTCTTTTAGTAAGAAACTAGGAGTATTTTTCCTATAAATAGAGGGATTTTATTCATTGTATTCTCATTCAAGATGATCTCTCATCCCTCAAGAGAAATAAAGAAATCTCACTCTTCTCTCTCTATTCTTCTTCTCTGCTGTATATTTTATAACATGTTATTAGCACGATGTTTTAGCCAGTTGAGTTATAGCCGTTCAATATTTTTGATCCGAAAACTAGTGTTTTAATTCAGGTAACATATTTCATGTATTGTTCTTTTTTCTTTGTTTTGATGAATCAGTTAGATAACAATTACCAAAAAAAAAATGAGAGAATAGTACTTGATATGGAAAACAAAGCTAGAAACTGAAATTATAACTAAAGAGAGGAAATGAAGGTGATGACAGTGACACAAGATAAAACAAGACACGGATTCAACATAAACACTAGGAAAATTGCATAGAAAATAAAGATAGATAGTAAGACCAAGATTATTACAAGATTAAGAACCAAGTGTATTTCAACACTAACCCCAAATTAATGTAATAATTAAAACCACACTCTTACGGTGACCACCAAGGTAATCGACTCACCTCAAGATCTACCGTTTCCAAGCAAAGAACAATATTGGCTTTTTCAAGCCCTATACTAAGGGTGACTTTTCCAAGTCCTAACTAAGACTATATTAAGGTGGTCTACTCTCAAGAGAGAGGATTTTCAAGTGTTTCAATCTTTCATCATTCAAAACTAACTAGCAAATGAACTAATAGAACCTATTTATAGTCTAACTTATTACTTAACAAAATAACCATAATACCCTTAATGAAAAGGGGTGGTCATGGAGTGTTACTTGAACAAGGCTAAGTGAACAAAATGCCCTTAATGAAGGCCCAAAACCGTGAGCCCTCAATTTTCAATGCTCCAAGCAATCTTCTACACGTGGGATTGCTCTTTGGTGTACTCAAATCGGCCCTTCCATGTAGGATCCCGTGTCCTCAATGCGACTAAAGCTTGATGCCCCACGTACTGACTTCGAATGATGTCATCGAAAGCTAATGAGGCCATTTGACTCGTATCCCACAAATGGTCACCTTTCCAGAGTGTACACTCCTTCTTGGATCAACATTATAAAGCTCACGAGTACCTCTCGGTTTTGGAGATACATACCCTCTTCTTCTTGTTGGATAATCTCCACTAGAGCTAGTATAACCATTCACACTATATCGATCTTGTTAAGAAGTACTACAAGGTGGAGAATATAAATCTTCACACTCATCACGTGTACTCTCATCATAGCTCTTATAAGCTTTGCGAATGAAAGGGTTATACCTAACACCAAATCTAGGTTCGGAGTGAGAATTGTAAGACTCCTCACATACCCCAACATCATCATAAGATCCATCATGTGGTCCTACATTATCTCCAAGTTCCCCATAAGCACTAGGCACATCATTCACCTCATTTTTTTCCTCAAAACCATAACTCTCAAATCTGCCCAAGTTTTGATCATGGCTATTTTCATAGCCTCCGTAATCTCCCTCAACTTCGTAGCCATAAAACCTCTCACTACAATCATAGTCTCCCATGTTGTAGTCACAATAATCCCCGTCTATCGAAGACATGTTCCCCC
>NW_025856298.1:0-1522 GCF_002878395.1 Capsicum annuum | reverse complement strand
TT
The DNA here is from genome assembly GCF_002878395.1 of Capsicum annuum. NCBI lineage: Eukaryota > Viridiplantae > Streptophyta > Magnoliopsida > Solanales > Solanaceae > Capsicum > Capsicum annuum. The sequence goes on along the minus strand of NW_025856298.1, from coordinate 1,520 downwards.
CACCATTTTTGTTTTTAAATCTATATTTTAATTTATATAATAAAACAGTCACCAATTTGGATTAATGAAAGTGTATGATATGATTATTATTAAGAAAGATAGATTATATGTTGCAACAGATTGATTATATGTTGCAACAAATAGATTATCTGATGCAACAGATGGTCGATTTGTTGCAACAGATAGTATATTGATTATATTTATACACTCTAACAAACGACTTCTACATTTCAATGGAAGGAACATATACAAAAGTAAAGTTCGATAAAATATTTATAGAAGTATGTTTTATCGCGTTCTCAAAGTTAAATAACTTAAATTGATACGATGGATGGTAACTTATAATTATTTTTTTATATAATTTTTGAAATACTTAAAATTTAAATTTAAAACATGAATTTAATTTAGCTTCAAAGAACAAGTTGAAAAATTGATAAAAGAATGACCAAGAACACATGAAATCACACACAAAAAACAAGCCACAAGTTCAAGAGCCGAGGATCCCTTTGGTGACCAACTCTCGGATTCAACAAACAATCAACAAAACGAGATGACAAGGGTGTTAACACACAAAAAAAACACCAACCACACTAAGTTAAAACACAATATGATGAACAAGATAACAATAACAACAATGTGGTAACAATAACAGCACCTCACGGGTTGGAGTACAATTACAACAAACAAATGATTTCAACATAAAAAAAGGGATAGATAGTTAGACAAGTGAAGGTATAATATTAAGAACCTAAGACTTTGGTGGACTATTGGACCCTTAATACTACACACGACAAACACCTAACTCATGCATTGACACAAGAGGGACTTTACCTCCCCTAAACACCAACGTATCAAGCCAACATGCAACACAAGTGATATCCGTACTTGTTGCCCTCATTTCGGTTTGGTGGCTATTAAGGCCCTATAACTAAAGGTGTTACCATGTTCCAAGTCTTACATCCATGAACAACTAAGAAAATAATCCCTAAAAGGTTCTACATATAGTATATTATAAAAAAGACAAAATGACTACACTACCCTTAATTAGAGGGGAGGCCATGGAGTGCATTTTGGGTAAAGTGGAGAGACAAAAATGCCCTCAATGAAGATGGCCCAAAACCGTGAGCCATTAAGTGTTCAAAACCGTGAATCCTCAAGTCTTCAATGCTCCAAGCAATCTTCCACTCATGGCCTTGATAAATGGTACGCTCAATTAGTGATGCATTATCATCATCTTGATCATCATCCTCTTTCTCACTTTTTACTTCCTCCTTTTCTTGTTTATCATCATGTTGATTATCGTCCTCTTTCTCACTTTCTACTTCTTCCTCTTCTTGTTTATCTTCTTCTTTCTCCTCACTTTTATTTTACTCAGTAGCCTCTATATACCCTTCTCCACCTCATTTTTCATAACTTTCCTCAGCTTTCATATCCCCTGAATGAGATTGTTCAGGAAGCTTCTCCGAATCCATCTGTACTCTAGCCTTTTTTGTTGGGTGGTCAGAAGTTGATGCACTTTT
>NW_025856297.1:0-1390 GCF_002878395.1 Capsicum annuum | reverse complement strand
TGTGCATGTGTTTATCCCTTCCCCTTGCATACTAGGGAACAAATGCAGGAGCTCATTGGTGAAATGAAAAGAATCCTTGTTGACTAAAACAAGCACTATGTTCTCCTATTTGATCATGTTCAATGAAAATGCAATTAAGTGTCCTGTAAAAACAGTTTGTCTTTTTTTTTTTTTTTTTACATCTAAGCTTCCTGTAAAAACTGAGTTTATCAACTCCAAATTGAAGTTTGTGGGGCCATCGACAATGTAACGAAATTTTACATCATCATGTCAACTTAACTGGTAAAGTTGTTGCCTTGTGAGCAGGACGTCACGGGTTTAATCCTTGGAAACAGCCTCCGACATAAATGCAAGGTAAGGCTGCATGGGGGTCCTCCCCCGAACTCTGTGCATAGTGGGAGCCTCAGTGCACCAGGCTGAACTTTTTATCACCTAACTACTAAAATGCTGCTGACTCCAACTAACATGCAGCCAAGTACTTTTTTCTTTTATTTGGTTTGTGTGGTTAACGCAATGTTTAGTACTATCTAATTTTTGACCAAGTCAAAAATAAAAATATGTATAACATGCATGCACCTCTTGATGATAATCAAACTACCAATTATCCCTTTTGACTTGCTAACTATGACTAATTAAAGACGTGTGAAATGACAAGAAAAATAAGGTGAAGAGGAAGACTCAAATGGTAGACACATACATCCTTGGTTAATTTTACGTTGACTGTCAGCTTACTGCAACTCTTTTCTTTTTTCCTCTTTTATTCGGCTTTGGGATCGGCTATACAAGTAAGATGGAACATCCTCAAAATGGTCTTTAATGAAATTGAAAGGGCAAGAAGTTAATAACAACTACATTTCTCTTTCAATTCTTGTCACATAAAATTTACGATGTAACTAGTTGACATTAACTTAAAGAGAACTATAAAGAACAAATTTACTTCTCTCAATTGATTTCTCCTCTCCAAGTCTACCTCATGGGGAAAGCAAAAGGAAGCTTACCTAGTATATTAAAGGTATATATGAATCGTTGTATCTATTTCTCAAATATCCTATCCTCGCGTTAGAAAGTAGCCGACCCCAACTTGTTCAGGACAGAACTGTTGTAGTAGCAGCCGACCCCGACTTGTTCAACACAGAACTGTTGTAGTAGCTGCCGGCCCCAACTTGTTCAGGACAGAACTGTTGTAGTAGCAGCCGACCCCAACTTGTTCAACACAAAACTGTTGTAGTAGCTGCGGGCCCCAACTTGTTCAGGACAGAACTGTTGTAGTAGCTGCCGGCCCCAACTTGTTCAGGAGAACTGTTGTAGTAGCAGCCGACCCCAGCTTGTTCAGCACAAAACTGTTGTAGTAGCAGCCGACCCCAACTTGTTCAGCACAGAACTGTTGTAG
>NW_025856296.1:0-4979 GCF_002878395.1 Capsicum annuum | reverse complement strand
AACATAATATATCAAGACGCCCTCTCAATAGCTCTAAAACGATATTTTAAGTGCTATGACATTTCAAATCACAAACATGAATTTCAACTATCTTTTCAACAAAGTCAAAATCTTTAATTATTACAAGAGAGGGAGTCCATAATTCATGCTCTCGAATAAATCTCAAATCTCAATTTCATACATGTACGTATACATAAATCAAGGGGGAAAAACCACAAGGCTAAAGCATTAGCAAACATTAAAACCTTCAAAATACATAATCAATAGTATCATTTTTAAAACCCCCATAAAATACATGCATCAAAATCTTTAAATTATGCTTTGACAATTTCAAGCCCATGTAGTTTTTAGGATAAACCCGGCGTACCTCTATTTAGAAATTTAAAGGATGCTTCTTGAAGCCTACGGTCTGGGGATACCAAATATATGATCAATTTCAAAAACCTACGATTGAATCTTGATCTACCTGGGTTTTTATTTTGAAACCCTTAAGAGAGTTCTTGAGTAATTTTGGGAAAAGTATGAGTATTATGATTTTTGAGAGCTTAATCCCGTGTTATTGAGTATACATATGGTGCGAAAATAACCAATCTACCCCTCTGAACGTGGATATTTAATGACTAAAACTGGGCATCGACGCTACAGACGACGCCTCGCATCGGTTTATCGACGCTATAGCCGACGCCCCGTGTCGAGTTTTCACTGACTCACTAGAATTGACTCTGAGAGCTGGGAAAGTATTTAACGATGCGATAGGCGACACAGAGCGCCATAATCACGTTGATACACTATTTTGCAACCCTAAACTTGGTTTAAACGAGTTCCAAAAATTCTGAAACTCATCCAACATGTACTCTTGATTTCCCCAATCGCAACGCAACAAAAAATCTGAAATTGGAGGTCAGGAAGGTCGAAAATAAAATCCCTGAAGATTAAGAGCTAAAAATGAGACTAAGTCTCTTTGACGCTTATAATATTTTTAAGTTTTCAAGACTAAGAGTACACTACTAGGGCTAGCACGTGCATGGATTATACGGGGCGTTACAATTTTCCCATGGCTGACTTAACCATGAAATCACCCGTTAAATTCGTGGCATCATCGCACTGCATTCTCACAGAATAATGATCAATGCTGAAGGTTTTGACCAACTCTTTGGCGGTAGGGATGTTAGTATTTGGATCATCTCTTCTGAAATATTCCTTACCCCTTGTTCATCATACTCTGCTCCTGACTAAGATAACGCATATAAAGCAAGCTCATAGAGTGGTGGATGTAGCCTAGCTGCTTCACTTGTTCCTTTACTTGAACTTGATTCAGCTTCTATTCTTTTGGGAGCCATATTATCTAAAATTAACAGGAATATAAAAATATACATTATACTTGATTAATGCATCATAAAAAGAAGGATAACAGTAAATCTAACAAGCAAAATAGTAAAATAACAGTTCCAACAGATCACTTATCTGTTGCACCAGGTAGTACATCTGTTGCATCATATAACAAATCTATTGCAGCAGATGAGCAATCTGTTGCAACAATGCAAAATGAATCACTCATCTTTTAATACAAATGAATGGTTTGTGCAACAGATCACAATATTGTTGCAACATGGGTGATCTGTTAGAACAGTTAAATAATATGTTACAACGGATGAGTAATCTGTTGCAATAATACGAAACACATCACTCATCTTTTGAGAAAAATTAATGGTCTGTGCAGCAGATCACACATCTAGTGCAAGACCATCTGTTGCAACATATGAGTGATATGTTGGAATAGTTAAATAACTTGTAGCAGCGGCTGAGTAATCTGCTGCGACAATACAAAATATATCACTCATCTGTTAAAAAAATGAATGGTCTGTGCAACAGATCACACATCTGTTGCAATATACGAATGATCCATCAGAATAGTTAACTAACCTGCAGCAAAGACTGAGTAATTTGTTACGACAATACAAAACATATCACTCATCCGTTGAGAAAGATGAATGGTTTGTGCAACAGGTCACACATCTGTTGCAACACATGAGTGATCTATTGGAACAGTTATCAACGGTCAATATTGTTTAGATTTCTTCCAACATTGGGTCGTCTATCGCGACAAATGAATGATCAGTTGGAAAAATCATGTCTTGGACATGTCCTGTTGGAAAAGTTGATAGGATTTTATCCAACAGGAGGTTCATTTATTGCATCAAATCATTAATGTGATGGTTCTTTATTTGCAACAGATGGTTAATCAGTTGCATCAGGTTTTTTATTCAATGCTTAATCTGTTGTAACATATGGTTAATCTGTTGCATTAAGTTTTTTTTATACGATGCTTAATTTGTTGCAACATATGGTTAATCTGTTGCATCATATATATAAACTGTCACATCATATGATAAATCGGTTGCATCATATGATTAATTTATTTCATCAGAATCTAATAGTTCCTCTGGTGCATAAGATAGTTGATCTATTGCATCATCTCACGAATATATTGCATCAGATAGTTAATATGTTGTACCAGATGGATAATCTATTGGATAAAACAAAAACAGTAGCATGTTTTGTTCAATAGAAAAACAACAATTTTTACCAAGAACAAAAAAGAACAAATCAACCCAAATCATTATTTTGTTTGTATAAACACAAACAACAAAAATTAAACTTCGAAGAAATGCAACAAACAACAAAAAATCATAAGTCACTTCGAAAAGAGAACAGAAGAAATACCAGAAATTAAGATTTTATTGAGACCGCATTTCAAATTAGAGCAACAAATATTGAAATTGTTAACCAATACTATAAGAGAAGTTGTCTCAAGTTCCTCGTTTTCTTTAAAACAAAAATGCCATAAATTTTTACTTGCAAAGGAAGAAACGGAACAATGATGAATTCAAAGTTGTTGTGGCCGGAGAGCAAGGATGTCACGTCGATTGAAGGTTGAAGAATTCAAAGCTGTTGTGACTGGAGAGAAAGGCTGTCATGTCGATTAAAGGTTAAAGTCGAAAAGGAACTCAAAGCCCAACTATTTATTGTCGGATGTTGAAGACGCCAAGGATTGAAAGGAGAAATTTGCAGAACTGTTGGTTGGGAGAGAGTTGAGAGAAGCAGTCGAGAGAGAGGAGAGAGAGTGGTTTATTTGGATTGAAAAGGGGTGTGAGTTTGGTTGATTTGTATTTTTGACAAGATTAGAAATTTTTGAAAATATTAATCAAGTCCACAATTAACTTAATCAAATTTTCTAATGATGTTTGACCCTTTAAGTTGGTCAATGTCACCAATCCTTCATTCAAGACTTAAAAGACACCTTTCCTTCAATTTTCTCTAGATAGATTGCCTGTAGCTTTCGTAGCACAAGTCCTAGGTGCTACTCTAATGTCAACCTAGCAAGACAACAAGGTTACATTATAAACAAGTAGGTTATATGCTTGCTAACCGGAAAAAAATTTGAAGACATAGCTAGCTATCAACATAAATACGACTACAAAATAAATGGTTTCCATTTGTAGTTTTGCATCATTATTTCATTCTTGTAGTTAAAATGTAACTAGAAAGTTGAAATTGAAGTGAAACTGGGTTAAAGGTCTGTATAGTTAAAGGTCTGATACAGGTTACACATATCATGCAGTAACACACCAAAAGTAGTTAAAGAACAAGAAAATTACACTAGTCTGCGACCTCATCTTTGGCATTCAAAAAAAGCCACTTGACTCCTTTAGTACCTTCCACCATAAATGCTACAATATCACAATCCATACCAACCCACTTTCTACTTTTCAAGGAAGATAGAAAAAACTCTACTCTTGCTAGATTGCTGAGCTCATTTCATTGTTTCTCGCCCAATAGAATAAATCACTAACCCTTCAATTATTTAGCTGGAAAAATATAAAAACAACACAAAAGTAAGACACATAAAATGAGAGAAGTTCAAAGGGATCCTTGGTAAAGGAGAAGTTGCTATGGACAGGAAGAACTTAGCAGTTATGATGACAAAAGTACCTACTTTTCTCAGGAAAAGGAAGCTTCTATCTTCTATACACAAGAACTTTGCAAATATCATGACAACTTTGTTGTAGAGAAAGAAAAAAAATGAGAATGCAATTTGTCACTTAACCTGAAGTAAGGAGCAAAAGAGGTAAAAAAAAAATCTCCATCCACGATTATCGTGACCTTTTCTCTTTTGATTAAGTAAAAAATTGTAAGGGCACCAAGATGGTACAAAAGGGTACAAAACTCCAACATAGAACATACAAGCACCCTACTATGCTTCCCTTCATAAAAAAATCCAACCATTGAAAGCTCAACTACAAAAACTTTTGCTCAACCAACTCGATCAACTAGAACCCTAATGCATAATTACTAATATCTTCAATTTACATGGTTAAACACTATCTATGTAAAGTAACGTATTTTAGTTGTTAAAAGATGATCTAACGCAATGGACGTCATTAGTACACCAAACAGAAACTAGAGACATAACATTACTCTTCATTTTACAAAATTTAGCTCCAACCCTTCAAATGCCTCATATTTCTTTCTTACTAAATGACCCACAAGATTTCTAATGGGGGCAACACATTGAGTAATACATCTTCTACAGTACAGTAAAAAATGTCTCTCTCAAAAACAAGTAATACAAACCCAATATGATAAATTAGGTTCTTTTCCAAACTCCAAAACTAAATATCAGCACTTCTGACAAACTCATAGAAGCTACCAACTTTTAAGATTCCAAGTTCTCCATCACTCATGCATACAAATTCAAACCAAGAACCGAGCAGCACATGAAGTATTATATCAGATTATCCCATTGCAACAGAATCAAATCAAATGAAACTACCAATTTGGGGTGTCAAAAAGGACTGAACTTCCAACAGATTAATTGTTGGTTTCCCAAAGCTTACTAAATATTGTTGAAAATGGCACACTGTTATGGCAATGACATAATTGAAACAACATGGGTGTGGCTTCTCTACAATAAAAAA
>NW_025856295.1:0-3045 GCF_002878395.1 Capsicum annuum | reverse complement strand
TCAGTTATAGGAAACTCCCTTGTCCATAAGAGTCATGTTTATTGAAATACCGAGTCAGTCCGAGTTTTGATGTGGTAAGTCAAGTTGCCTATGATGATCTATAATGATTTATGAGGTTTTTCTCCTACATTTCCTATCTAAGATGTTATGAGTTCCATGATTCAATGTCACTCAATCCAGGTGTGTTATTATGGTCCGCATGTATGTTTTTACGAAATTTATGATATTATTTATATTTTGAATGCGCCGCCACATACTCAGTACGTATCTTGTGCTGACCCATATATTTCTCTATGGGCTATATTCTTACCATGATGTAGGTTCAGGTAGTCAGCCGTAGCCGCGACAGTGATATCCAAGTGCCGCATTTACGTTCCTTCAGTGGTGACTCCTCATGGTTCGAGGACCAAGTTTCTAGTTTTGGTGCTGTTGTTTTGTGTTCTCTTTGGTCTGTTGAGTCAGTTGGGGGTTTATCCCAATGGCTCGTTGATTTTGCTGTATAGAGGCTATGTCAGACCAGTGTATTGTTGGGTTGGCTTGTGTATAGACATTTCATATATGTACAGTGTAACAATATTCCATGCCATGTGCGATGTGATATGATATGTACTTATATATATCTCCTCAACGTAGCGTGTATTTTGTTGTGTTAGAACCTAAGGGTAGTGATTTGGCTTAAAGGGTTAGCTTGAGGCTATGTGTAGCCTTGGGCACCGTGTGGCATCTCGGGATGATATTTTAGGGTGTTACAAACTTGGTATCAGAGCCTAAGGTTATGAAGAGTCATAGGGAGTCTGACAAGCCGCGTTATGTAGAGTCTTGAGCATCGATGTGTAGCGCGCCACACCTATGATCAAAAGGTTGTGGGGCGTTCTAGGAAAAGTGATTAATTTCTTTCTACAAGAGTCTATCATGCTTACAATTATTTCTTTCTTCGATTAATTTATGCATTCTTATGACAGAAAATACCTCCACGACGAGCTTGCGAAAATAACAACCAACCTCAACCCATTGATCCGTTACATGAGAGGGTATCCCATGCCAAATTTTGGGTGGCTTTTCAGATGCTATCCCGGGTAGTTACCGCCAATACTTAGGTCAACACTCCACCTTTGTAGGAAAATAATTTGGCAGCAGTACGAATTTGTGACTTTATGCGGATGAATTCGCCAGAGTTTTATGGGTCGAGAGCAGGTGAGGACCCGCAGATGTATGTTGATGAAATAAACAAAATTATAAAGATTATGTACGTGACCGAGGAAGAAAGTGTGGAGTTGACTTCTTATCGATTGAAGGATATTGCATATGACTGGGTGCAGATATGGAATAAGGGTAGAGAGAAAGATACCGCTCCGGTGACTTGGCATTTGTTCCAAGATGCTTTCTTGGATAGATTATTTCCTCTTGAGTTATGCAAAGCTAAGATAGAGGAGTTTATGAATTTGAGACAATGCTCCATGTCGGTTAAGGAGTATTGTCTTAAGTTTAATCAGCTATCGAAGTACGCTCCCAATATGATGGCTGACTCGAGGACTAGTATGAGCAAGTTTCTAACTGGGGTGTCGAGTTATGTGGTGAAAGAATGTAGATCTGCTATGATCAATAGGGAGATTGATCTTCCTAGGTTAATGATTCACCCCCAACAGATTGAGTCAGACAAGATAAAGGAATGAGAAAGTGTAAGAGGTATTAAGAGAGTTAGATGGAAGCAGCAGGGGTCTGGTCAGACTAGATTCTCTGAAGGGAGTCGCCCTCAATTTCAGAGACGTTCATTTATACCTGCGCCTTCCTCAGCTAGTGCTCTCATATATCGGGGTAGGCAGGAGCTTGGGAAAAGTCGGTACCTTCCAGGTCTTAGGACAGTGTAAGAAATTGGCCTCATTCTCCTTCATGTGCTAAGTGTGGTAAAGACCATTTTGGGGAGTGTTATATGGGGCAGTGGGGCTGTTTTAGTTATGGAAAGTTGGGCCACATACTTAGAGACTGCCTGTATGCCAGACAGTGGAGTCGTGATGCCTGTCCCCACAGTCAAGCTACCAGTGCCCCGCCTCCCATAGCCCATCGAGTTCCTCCTCAGGCTGCTTCATCTAGTATTGCTGGCAGTCAACGCCAGAATCATTTTTATGCTATACCACCTCGTCAGGAGTAGGAGGACTCTCCTGATGTTGTCACTAGTATGCTTCGTGTTTTCTATTTTGATGTCTATCTGTTGATGGACCCCGGTTCGAGTTTTTCTTATGTGACACCTTTAGTTGTTGTAAATTTTGAAACGGATCCTGAACTAATTTCTGAGCCTGTTTTGGTTTCTACTCCGGTAGGAGAGTCTGTCATTGCTAAGAGGGTGTATAAGAAATGTCCCATTACTGTCTTTCATTGGGTTATGTATGCTGATTTGATTGAGCTAGATATGGTTGACTTTGATATTATTCCGGGTATGGATTGGCTTCACTTATACTATACGTCTATTGATTGTCATGCCCTTGTGGTCAAGTTTCAGTTTCCTGATAAACCTATCCTCAAATGGTCTGGGAGTTTTGTGATTCCTAAGGGTTGTTTCATATCCTATCTCAAAGCTAGGAAGTTGATTTCCAAGGGTTGCATCCACCATTTGGTTCGGGTTAAAGAAACTAAGTTTGAAACCCCGACCATTCAGTCAATTAATATTATTAATGAGTTTCTTTGATATCTTTCCGGAAGATCTCCCTAGAGTACCTCTTGATAAAGAGATAGAGTTTGGGATTGACCTTCTTCCCGGTACTCAGCCTATTTTCATTCTTCCGTATCGCATGGCTCCCACGGAACTTAAAGAGTTGAAGGAGCAATTGAAAGATCTTTTAGACAAAAGCTTTATCAGACTTAGTGTGTCCCCGTGGGGTGCACCTATCCTGTTTGTGCGTAAGAAAGATGGTTTTTTGCGGATGTGTATTAATTACCGTCAGCTTAATAAGGTTACTATCAAGAATAAATATCCGTTTCCTCGAATTGATGATTTATTTAATCAATTGCAAGGTGCGAGCTGCTTTTTAAAGATAGACCTCAGATCCA
>NW_025856294.1:0-3377 GCF_002878395.1 Capsicum annuum | reverse complement strand
ATTATAGATCCAGCTACAGCTGTATCAATCACTTTTCTAGATGAAGGTTTTAAATCACGATAGAAAATATACAATTGTATGTGTTTAAAAATGTCATTATGTGGGTTTTTTCTTAGCATTGCCTTTAATCTCTCTCAAGCTTGATAAACTAACTCAGTATCAGTATACAAGAAATTGGACATATCCTGTCTTAATTTCATTATTTTAGCAGGAGAAAGATATTTATTTAAAAAATTTTGAGTCATCTGATCCCATGTGGTAATAGAACTTTAAGACAAACTTTACAATCAAGTCTTGCCATCTTGTTTCAAAGAAAAAGAAAACAAACTCGACTTTATTGCTTCAGGAGACACTCCATTATACTTAGCAGTTTCAACAAGTTTCAGAAAATCAATTAAATGACTATGTGGATCTTCACTTGGATCACCAGTAAAGATACAAAATTGTTGAATTATTTGAATCAGGCTTGTCGTGATTTCAAAGTTGGTAGCTGCTATTGATGATTTTCTAACACTTGATTCACAATTAAAGAGGTCTGGTCTAGCATAATTAGTTAGGATTCTCTTGTTATTTTTGAATTCACTTCATCAAACTGATCTTTAATATGGACCGGTGGTGGGATCTCCGATGGATTGACATCATCTCGTTATTGGTGTTTCATTTGGTCACAGATTTTATGTCTTGAGAACTATTTGTTATTTCCTGTGAAGTCACAAAGTCTTTCAATTTCAAGAACGCAATTGATCAATTTTTTTTGTGAAAAAGCGGTCATAAACAATCTGAAATCTAAAGTTCAATCAATCAAATAGATTACTAATAAAATTTCTCTTTTAATTTTTTCTTAATTTAAAAATAAAAATATTATTTATTATGTTAACAAGTACAATGATAGAAGCCCAACAAATCCTACTTAATAATTATGATAACAATAATAAAATAGAACTATTAATACCAATAATAATAGCAGTAGTAATATTTAAGAATAACAACAACAGTTATGATAATAAATTCTAAAATTAGCAATAAATTATTTAGTCTGACATGTGTCAATCCCCATCAATGGCGTTAAAAATTTGATGATGCCAATATATATGGAATGCTCGTACTCTATCAAATTCTAATATAGTTTACGATATCGTCCCACAGAGATTGAAAGATTTATGCTGCAGATTTATAATATCATGACTACTATTTGAGAGAACAAAATTGATGAAAGGTGAAGTTGAAATTATAGATTTCTTAAAACTAAAACAAATCATTTTTTGAAAGATTAATAATAAAAAAGAGTTGGGAATCATTGAATTGACTTGATAACATTTTCACAATAAATTCTCTCTCCAAATATATTTTTTTCCTAAAGGATGTTTATTGCTAGTACAATTACATTTTTCCACTAAAAATAATTAATTAGTTAACACTCTATGAAGTTATGTCAATTAATTGATTTGGTTCTAGTAATTATTAAATCAATATTCTTTTGCCTGAATTGTGCTGAAAAGGATAAATCAAACGACCTCTTTCAATTAGTCCTTAATTCAATAAATTTATTTGAGTCAATCCCTTTGTGAGAATTAGAATCGAAAAAATAAGATAAAGACCTCTTTAATCAATAAACTTGTTTGAATTAATTCTGCTGTGAGAATTAAAATTTAAAGAAACAAGATCAAAGATAGAAATAATAGATAACTAAAGATTATTTTCACTCCACTATTTTACTCATTAGATATCATATATGAAGACGATGATAAAGATTAATTAAGAACTACTCCAACACAAGTTGAAATATAAGTAAAAATCTTCAGGCCAAGATGTGTTGAGACTTAGATAGTATTATAAACATACTAGTTTAATTGTATGTGCCTCGCACGTGTAAGTTTTGATTAATTACATATTTTTTTACGTATTTTAAACTTTTAAACTTTTAGTATTTCTTATATTTTCTTATTCGAATGCTTTTATATTTATTTCTAGATTTTTCAAATCTTCTTAAAATCAAATTAGTTGATTTAGAATTCTTAAACTAATGGAAAAAATATTAGTTGTCATGAATTCTGACGACTTCTAATAAGAAAAGATTTAATTAATTTTAAACTAATGAAAAAAAATGTCATGAATTTTGATGTCTTCTAATAAGAAAAGATTTTATTATAAATATTTAATTAATTTTCAACTCTTAAATATTAGAAAAATAGTAAAAAGAGAATTTTTGTTTGAAGTAGAGAATTTAAATGAAGGAAAAAAGTTCAAATAGCATTTCTAAAATTGACAATACGCATATTTAAGATTTAAATATTTCTGGTATGGAAACAAATTCATAGAAATTATAGGCCTAGTGATGACACCGATAATGAAAACAATCTTCTTGGCATTCATATATATCATCAACTTTAGTAAGGAGTTGATTCAAAACTCTCTCAGCAACTCCTCCAACATCTCAACATATCCATGGTATGCCATTATTGAAGATGTAGTAGCTAGACGATGCATTGAAGCTGTCTTGAATCAACTTTTATAGCTATTTTTTTTTTTATGAAACAGTGCAACATCAAACCTTACAATATGTTTAAATTTTCTTAAAACTTTTTTTAAACTCCTTCCTAGGAGCTTCTATTTTTTCTTTTTGCTCGTTTGATGATTCAAACTTTCAACCTTTTAAAGTTGAAAGTGAGGACGTTTATCATTCGAGCAAACTCCATCTTATCATTTTCATTTTAGATTCTTTCGATACTTAAAATATTCAATTAATAGCATAATAACCTAGCCATAGATATTCGTTGCATAAAAACATAGCTCGTGTTATCACAAAACACTTTCCCAGACTACCGATTGTAGACACGTAATTTTGTTCTTCCCCGAAAATATTTTTACCGTTTACCCCGTCTTATCAGGTATCCTATCCGCATGGTAATTTTTTCAAAAAATAAAATAAAATAAATAACCACCTCATCATTTTATTTATTTATTTATTCTTATCTTTATCCTATTTAACAAATCCTAACAAATTTTATCTTCTTTTAAACAGCCCAACAACCTCTACCCATCAAATTAAAACACCTAACGTGACCCCTCCCCCCTTTTTTTTTCTTGTCAAACAAAGAAATACACAAAAGGGCAACTTCCAGAAAATTTCTAGAAAAGATACTCATACCCCCCTTCATACTTACCCCACAGGCCCCTTAACATTTTCTTTCCTCAAGAACAATCACCATTGACAGAACCCTTTTCAAGAAACTTCCATCGTCACTCTCACATGCATCTTTCTCACGACACACGTATACACTCGTCAGAAAAAGAATGAGGAAAAGTAAATAAATTCGGTCGACCTCAAGCTTTTCGGCTACTGATTCGCCGGAATCGGCTACTGTTTCACCGGATTC
>NW_025856293.1:0-2805 GCF_002878395.1 Capsicum annuum | reverse complement strand
TGTGTGTTTTTTATTGTGAGGGTCACGTGGGTGGGTATTGGGGTAGGGTAGGTGGGGTAGAGTTTGTTCGGATAGGGTAGGTTGGTGTTATTTTTTAATTTGGTGGGTTGTTAGAATATTAGGATAAAACAAAATTAGTTAGGGGTTGTTATTTTTTCACACGGGTGAGGGTACACAGTAGGATAAGGTAAACAATAGGTAAAAACTATATCGGGGAGGGATGAAATTAGGTGTCTACAATTGTAATATGAGGATATGTTCAATTAAGAATAAATGTATTTAGTTAATTTTTTCTATTTCATTATTTTTTTCTATTTTATGTTACATTATTTTTTAACTTTTGATTAATTTTAATTAATCATAAAATTCTACAAAGAGATCGTAGGAAAAAAAAAAAAAAGAAGGTGATCATTTCTCTTTTATTCATTAGTTCTTTTTGTTTCTTTTTTTTTAACATCTTTTTGGCACCAACGATGTATATATTTATATTTATATACGCATATAAAAATGAAAATAGGAAAAGTGATTTAATTTGGCGCTATTATTATTCTCTCATTTTTTTGATATTTTTCTCAATTTTCTCCTAAAAATTGCTAAAAAAACATAAACAAAGATTATATATATGTATTTCTTAAATCGGAGGTAACGGTACGGTCTGCGTACATCTTACCCTCCCCAGACCCCACTTTGTGGGAATACACTAGGTTTGTTGTTGTTGTTGTTGCTGTTGTTGTTGTATTTCTTAAATGTGTCACGTTATTTTTTTCCTCTATTATTTTGGTCATACCAAAAGATTGTAACATATGAATTACATATTATAACTTGTAATTCATAAGCTCTATAGCACTTTGTATATTGTTTTCTCTGCGAGAGAACAAGCATCAAAGTAGTATTGACAGACATTATTGAGATATAAGCAAATTCACATACTCGTCACATTGCAAAGAGGGTAGATTAGAGAATATAGTATTGACTTGAATTTGCAGCGTGAAAAAGAATCTTCACTCTATGAGCCAGTAAAAGCAACATGATGGTCTACAGGATATGATTTTTGGTTAGGTTTTTACTTATAACGTGTAAAATTATGTAATTGCATTCTTGTATAAGTGAATGAGTTTATTTTTTATCTTTTTTTGTGAATTGTGTTTTTTTTTTCAGAATTTTAATTTAGTGTATGAATATGACAGATGTACTGTATCGTGTTTGTTAATAATTGAGTATTTTATTTATTTTGTATGAAACTGTGTCAAATGTGAGTGAAAAATAGATTACGCTCCTCTTATTATATATTCAATTATAAACAGTGGTGGAGTCAGAATTTTTACTAAGGGGGTTCAAAATAAAAAAAGTAAGCACATGAACTAGTTGAAGGGGGTTCAACATCAATTATATATACATAAAAAATAATTTTAACCACATATAAATAGCATATTTTTCCATGTAAGAGGGTTCGGATGAACTCCTAACTACAAGGTGGCTCCGCCATTGATTATAAAGATACATGTATTTGTAAAAATAGCACAAAACAATTAATGGAGTTAAATTGTGTTGGTGTGTGAATTGTGAGTGTGCTAATAATAATAAGAATGAAAAAGTGAAGGTGCATTAGAAGAAAAAAAAATTCTACTTCACAAGGAAACTGTTAACACGATTATGTGTACCGTTTTATTATTTTGAATTTATTTAACTTATTAATTATGGTTGATTTGGAAGTGAGAATTCACAATTATCATGTGATGGACGTTTGTATTCTGATTTTCTTTTCCTAATATAATTTCAACGAGGAAGGAGAGCCTTGGAGTGAAGAGGAATCTTGGAGTAGCCGATAAAGTGAAGGCCGTAGGATGAAGCCGTAAAACTAGTCTATTGCAGAAAGATAAGACAAGGCTACGTACAATAAATACTAATGGTTCAGTCTTTTTCGGACCTCACACATAGAGGAAGTTTTAGTGCACGTGACTGTCCTTTTAATATAATTTCAAAGAGGCTTTGTGAGCTTTCTAATATAATCATGAGTTAGACAATTTGATTTTACTCTTTATTAGTATTATCTATTTTCTTTTAGGAAGAAGATTACAATTAGCAAATCATATATTCTGGTATCAAGAGTAGTTTTAATATTTCCTTATAAATTTGAGTTTTAGAAATAATGGTTGATCGTATATTTTTACGGAATATTGAAAAACATTCAAATTTCAAAATAATTTAGTAAAAAATTAAATGGGCTGAAGTCTTCAGAAAAATAATTTATTTGACTTTAAAGACATGCCTCATCACTTATGCTAAAAATGAAATTTTTGCCCATATATATCAATATCGTTACTAGATAAAAACTCTTAAATGATGAAAATTAATGATAAATAATAAAGTGAAGTGTTAATAATGAAATGGATTAGAACTTGAGATTTAATCTATTTGGATTTGGAAACTAAAGAAATGTTTAACATATTTTCAATATTTAGTAATTAATTTTTTAAAAATAAAATAAAATGTAATATTTTTAAAGGTGCGCGACAAGCGGATAAATTGTCTAGTATGTATATAAAATTGCAAAATTTAAAGTGAACTAGGTTGTATCTCGAATAAAATTTATCTTTTCGTTTGTATGATTAAGGCTAGTTGCTGAATCTTAAATAAAATGAAGAAAATTTGTTAAATCTAGACTATACTTTCTTTCATCTTAAAAAATATTTACTTTCTCTTTAGTTGAGTTTTACTGTCATAGAGTGTGTTTGGTATGAAGGAGAACATTTTTTGAAATTTCTTTTTTTCAATTTTGTCATTTTAGGTTGATTAAAATGTTTT
>NW_025856292.1:0-1085 GCF_002878395.1 Capsicum annuum | reverse complement strand
TGATTCCGATTCGTGTTTCTTTAACAAATAGATGTTTAACGAAGGAAGATTTTTAATTTTGTGTCTTAGTGGTTATTTTTTGGTGATGTTAATGGAGGCATATGAAAAAAATTAAAGGAGAGAAGTGGTGAAAAATGTATTTGAGGTTGTTAATAGAGAAATTTGGGTATTGTTGTTGACAATGTTTTGAAGAAGAAGAAGAAGAAAGAAAAAAATGTCTATTTTTTTATTTTTTAAATTTTTTTATTATATTTTAATATAATATTACTAAAATTAATTTTTTTAATAAATAAACGCTCCCTTTTTTAAAAAAAAAAAAATCACGTCAGTATTAAGGGTGAAATAAATACACTTCAAAGATGTTAAGGGAAGTAAATAAATGGAAGTTAAGTTTAAGTGCTAAAGTGAGTTGGGAGGACAAGTTAAGGGGGGGAAAAAATGTCTTTGCTCAAAAACTAATGTTAATAGGTTTTCTTTTTCTTTATGTACATTGAAAAGGAGACCTAAAATATATAATTGAAAAATATGAGGAAAACTAATGTTAGTAGGTTTTCTTTTTCCTTATGTACATTAAAAAGAGCCCTAAAATATATTATTGAAAAAGCAAAATATATTTTAAAAATTAATAATTTGGTAACTCTATTCGGGAATTGTGACTTTGTTTGTGTAATATGTAACGTAACATGTGATATCCAAAAAGAGCTTATTTTTGTTATTAGGAGTCCTTTAGATTAAAAAGAATGTTAAGGGTGTTTCTTCTAATGCAATTGTGTTATATGCTTTGGATTATTCTGTATGTTGGTTGGTATTAGGATTTGATGGATTTCTGATGCTTTGTTTTGCTTGATATTGGTGGTAGATGGATTTTTGTTCAAATTTTAAAGAATTTTTGTGTACAAGTTAGATTTGATCATATTGAAGATTAGCTATGATCATATAGATTTGATGTCTTAATTATCATATTGTTTTGTTGTAGTTACTATTCTGTTCTGCTTCTCCTTTTAAGCTTCTACTGAATTTCATCTGGTTTTGTTTTACGTAGGGAAGATGTTTTGTTTTACATGCGGTATTGTGTTAACTACAAA
>NW_025856291.1:0-2097 GCF_002878395.1 Capsicum annuum | reverse complement strand
GCGAGGAAGGGGGCTAAGTCAGCAGTCACGGCAGCTAAGACGGCCGCCTTTGAGAGCCTGTATGCAGGGTTACAGGGGAAGGGAGGGGAGAAAAAGTTATTTAGACTCGCTAATGCTAGGGAGAGGAAGGGTCGTGACCTCAATCAGGTGGGGTGCATTAAGGGGGAGGACGGTAGAGTGTTGGTGGAGGACGGCCACATTAAGAATAGATGGCAGTCGTACTTTCATAGGCTCTTGAATGACGAAGGGGATAGAGCTATTGTGTTAGGGGAACTGGAGCACTCAGAGGAGTGTCGGGATTTTAGCTATTGTAGACGTTTTAAGGTAGAAGAGGTTAGACAGGCTGTTCGCAGAATGCGAAGGGGTAGGGCGACGGGGCCGGATGAGATACCAGTCGAGTTTTGGAAGTTCGTTGGAGAGGCTGGTCTTAGGTAGTTGACGGGATTGTTTAATGAAATCTTCAAGATGGCAAAGATGCCCGAGGCTTGGAGGTGGAAATCCATGATACCTCTCTATAAGAATCAGGGGGACATCCAGAGTTGTAACAACTATAGGGGGATTAAGTTATTGAGTCACTCTATGAAGATCTAGGAGAGAGTAGTCGAGGTGAGGCTGAGACGGATAGTGTCTATTTCAGAAAACCAGTTTGGATTTATGCCTGGCCGCTCGACGAAGGAGGCAATTCACCTGGTACGGAGGTTGGTGGAACAGTATAGGGACAGGAAGAAGGACCTGCACATGGTGTTTATCGACCTGGAGAAGGCCTATGACAAAGTCCCCAGGGAGGTGCTTTGGAGATGCTTGGAGGTGAGTGGAGTACCGCTGGCATATATCAGAGCAATCAAGGATATGTATGATGGAGCGAAAACTAAGGTGAGGACGGCGGGAGGGGACTCAGAGCATTTCACGGTCCGGATAGGGTTGCATCAGGGATCTACTCTTAGTCCCTTTTGGTTTGCAGTGGTGATGGATGTGTTGACGCGGCGTATTCAATGGGAGATGCCGTGGTGTATGCTTTTTGCAGACAATGTAGTTTTGATAGATGAGAATCGAGGGGGTGTGAGTGAAAAATTAGAGGTGTGGAGGCAAACCCTTGAGTCTAAAGGGTTCAGGGCGAGCAGAAGCAAGACAGAGTATGTGGAATGCAAGTTTAATGACGTGAGGCGGGAGAATGAGGTAGTAGTGAAGCTGGAATCGCAGGAGGTAGGCAAGAGGGAGAGTTTCAAGTATCTCGGGTCCGTGATCCAGAGTAATGGTGAGATTGACGAGGATGTCTCTCACCGTATTGGGGCGGGATGGATGAAGTGGAAGCTCGCGTCGGGGGTGCTGTTTGATAAGAAGGTGCCGCCTAAGCTTAAAGGCAAATTCTACAGGGCGGTAGTCCGGTCGGCCATGTTGTATGGAGCGGAGTGTTGGCCAGTTAAGAACTCCCACATCCAAACGATGAGGGTGGCAGAAATGCGGATGTTGCGCTGGATGTGTGGGCTGAATAGAGGGGATAGAGTTCGAAATGAGAACATCCGAGAGAAGGTTGGTGTGACACCAGTGGAGTGCAAGATGCAGGAAGTCCGATTGAGATGGTTCGGACACGTGATGAGGAGGGGCGTGGATGCCCCGGTCTGTAGGTGTGAGAGGCTAGCGTTGGATGGTTTTAAGCAGGGTAGGGGTAGGCCGAAGAAGTACTGGGGTGATGTGATTAGGCGAGACATGGAGCAGTTACAGCTCACCGAGGACATGACCCTAGATAGAAAGGTCTGGAGGATGCGAATCAGGGCAGTGGACTAGGTCCAGTCTGAGTCGCTAGTATAGGGAACTACTTGGTGGGGGTTTATTCATGTTAGGAGTCCGTGTCCCATGTTTTATTATGAAGCTGTGTGCTTCCCTCTGTTTTATATTACTTATGGGTGCCTTATTTATGTTATGTAATCTTGTAACCTTGTGCTATACTTTACTATGTGTTTGTGTGGTACCGCGTGTCTCGAGCCGGGGGTCTATCGGAAATAGCCTTTCTACTTCTTCAGAGGAAGAGGTATGGACTGCGTATATCCTACCCCCCCAGACCCCACCAGGTGGGAATACACTGGGTTTGTTGTTGTT
>NW_025856290.1:0-1528 GCF_002878395.1 Capsicum annuum | reverse complement strand
TGGGTATTCATTTCTCTTTCTTCTCACAGACCAGATAACTCTCCTTTCCGTGCACCAATATTCACCCACAAAGCGTCATATTGCCTAACTCTCCCTTTCACTTATACATCTACAAGGTGTGCAGCCTACCATGGATAAAAAGCCAAAAAAGGTAGAATAATAATGGAAAGCGAAAAGGAGAAAAGAATTGAAAAAGCTTCAGCCAGGGAACAATCAATAGAGAGAGAATATTCTCTTGAACTTTCCTTTTTTTTTCTGCTCCTCCTATTAAAGATTCCCATTTTCCCAAATGTGGGTGTGGTGGGCTGTGTTCAGAGACCCCAAAAGAACAGCTAATTACTGCCTAGACTTGAAGGAAAAGCAATCAGGTAGATCTTATTATTCTCCTCCTAGCCATGTATCAAGCGAGATTTATATGGAAGCGGGTTGTTCTGTGTTTGTTTATTGAAGCCACCAGACAAGCACTTCAAACACATCCCCGTGACACTTAACCATGGTTTTGACTCTATTATTTTAAGGAATCCTTAATCGATTAGGGAGATCCACGTGATGGGTGTCATCATCGAGAAATGGGGGGTGGAGCTTAGGGATTAAAGGCTTTTATTTTTGTCTTACGCACTTCCTTTTTTCTGGTTGGTGTAGACTTGCTTCAGAACAGCCTACCGAGTTTCCCCCAGAGTAGCTTCCGTGAAGGAACCATTAGTTTTTAGGGCCTCTTTTCACATACATTATGGACTATTTCGGTTAAGGGTTGTACATTAAGGATCAAAATAGAGCAACCAAGGACCATTTCAATCATTTTCTCAAAACAAGACACCAATGCAGTAGCAGGTGGAATCAAGAAATTGGCAATATAAATTAATGAAACTGACTAATTCAACAATGAGGTAAACAGGATTTGAACACATAAATTAATCGATCATATGCCAGATTGCTCATAGAGATTATGTTACTACACCTTTACCATAAGAGATATCTATTATGGAGCCTAATGGAAGGAAGTTTCGCCAGAGCATTCAATATGATTGGAAACCAGACTACTGACCTAAATTCTTGAAGATTGGTCACAACTGTGTGACCCAAGAAAAGACTGTCCTTCAACAGAAGGAATGACCTTACCTGAAAAGAAGAAAGGCCCTAAGAAGATTGTTCAACAGAGGGTGAGCAAGGAAGGGCCCTCAAACCATCAGATTGATCATCAGAGAGACATATGTGAGAGAAAACAGCAGGGAGAGCCAAGTACTGAGGCTAGTCTGCAAAAGGGCAAGGAGAAACAAGTAGAGATACCAGGGACGACGCCAAGTAGGATAATGACCAGAACAGAGGATACTAATCAGGTTTCTAATCTGAAATTCAGGAATTTTCAAGTATTGGGTTCCTTTCCTCCTAGGAAGAACACTCCAGTGAAAAATGGACTTATGATTTTGCAAAGGTTGTGCGAGGGAAATGACTTACTTTCTCTTGGTGACAATGGAGGGGGTACCATCTTAGCTCAATGACTTGGTTGATTTGGAACATAAGGGGGATT
>NW_025856289.1:0-1337 GCF_002878395.1 Capsicum annuum | reverse complement strand
TAGGTAAAAAGAAGATAAAAAATCAGGGTTGCCAAAGAAATGCCTAAGTCATCTCCAAAACTCACAATCTTTATTTCGCTTCACACACACACTAGGCAAGTTCTAGCATCAGTCGCAACAAAGAATATACAATAACCTTACACACACATGGCACATGGTCAACTTAATTAGGAGCATTATAGATTCTTGACCCAACAGATAAATGAATTACACCACAAACAATTATCACAGAATGAGTCACAACTTAGAGCCTAAATGTTTCAATCGTAGTGATTCAGCACAAACTCCTGTTATAATGTCATGCCGTCTATAATAACAATTTTATGCAAAAATCTGACTAATTCTCTCTTAAGACGGTCGTCATCCATCCATCATTGAGAAAAATGACTAATTACAACTAACTAACTACGACTAAATCAAAACAACTGTAGAATAAATGCGGTCAAGCAGTAGGCAATACAGCAGACGAGGAAATCCAGGCGTACACCTACTTATACCCTCACCCCACACTAAGAAGGAACACACTGCCTTCAGTGTAAATAAGTAAGCAAAAACCTGGTTAGTCGGACTCTTCATCTACATCCGAGGTCATACCCCCTGCGTCAGAATCATCATCAAAGTCTTCATCATCAGAGTTGTCCTCTATATCAGAGTCTAGCAGTCGATGATCATCGTCTGTCGGCACATCATCATCTAGAGGTTCTTCAAAATTTACCCCCACTCCACATATGGCTCGAGCATGCTCATTAAGCGGGTAGTCATAGTCAAACTGTCGAAGCTCTGCATCAGTTAGTACACGACCCCCATTCATCATAGTAAACCTAGTCATGCCATACAGATGGCGAAAAAAACTCTCATCTCAAGCATGCCTCTCAGCAGTGGTAAGGTTGATGCCTTGACTAGTTTCTGGATCTTTGATTTTTGTGAGATCCACCTTCTTTGGGTTTTGTGGCAACTTATGGTCTGCTGGCTCCTCCTCAATGTGCTTTTTCCTTAAAATTGCAGTCAACAAGTTGCCGAAACTAAAATGGGACTTGTTGTGCACCCTTGTTTTTCGCATCGACATTCGTATAACTGCACCAATATTGATGGGAACATTCGTCATTAGAGCATATACCAAGCAGACTCGATCACCACGTGACCTTAGTGTATTGTGTCCCAGGAATCAAGCAGAAATTGACTACTCTTAACCATATGCAAGCTTCTCTGTTCAAACAAGCATATGGGTAAGTATTGTGATGATCATTATCTTTATGACGAGTCCACCGGGTCATAGACCTTGATCCACACAACGTATGTCTGATGGCTCTATAGGGAGGTTTGTTGTAGAGCTCCTT
>NW_025856288.1:0-7141 GCF_002878395.1 Capsicum annuum | reverse complement strand
ATCATTTTGCCAATTTAGAATGAACAAAGAGTGTGTACATTGGGGCCTCATAAATAAAGGGCGGATAAGGCGTAACCAAACCAACCACCAATTGCCTTGCGTGGCAAATAGGCCTCCTTGCCCCCTTCCTTCTTTGTCCTCTTCCTCCAATTCCCCCCTTAACACACAAATGGCTACACATTTACATTATTATTTTCTTCTTCCTTATTATTCATTTTCCTCTTAATCAAATTAAATTTAAATGGAGCCAAATTCAACTGCACTACGTCGTCTTTCTCTTATAGCTTCCCATTTTCCTCTTACTCATTGCTCTTCTTCTCCTCATTTGGGCTTCAATTGTAGCTCATCATCCAATGGTGAAAATCAAAAAAATACTTGTGTTTTTTGTTTGATTGTTAGAGGTAAAGCACCCTCCATAAAGGTACTGTCTTTTTTTTTTTTTTTTTTAATCATTTGGGTTAATTGGTAGTTGTCTTCAGTTAGCTTCAATAATCAAGATTTGAGTTAATTTCATGGTTTTTTCAGCTGTTTGAGCTTATTATGAGGACCCCTTTATGTTAAAAAATAAAATAAAATTCAGTTATTCCCTCCAACAATAACAATAACATACTAAGTATATTTCCGGTCTGGGGAGGATAATGTGTACACTTCCGGCTCAGGACATATAACAGTATAACAAGCAAAAACAAAAACATAAAAAACACACAACAGAATGTGATAACACACTGCTAGCCAATACAGGAAATAAGACAACTACATGATAATACTATAAACTATCTACTCGAAATCATAGACATCATCGAAGCACCACGAACACGAACAAGAAACTCAAGGTGCAGATACAAACAAAGCCCTCTTGAACTCCTATCCACTAATCCTCTACCCTAATCCGCGTCCTCCACACCTTCCTACCATAAGCTGGAACTGCTCCATATCATACCTAATCACCTCCTTCTAATATTTCTTCGGCTTACCTCTACCCCTCCTAAAACCATCCATAGCCAGCCTCGCACACCTCCAAAGTGGAGCATCCGTGAACCTCCTCATCTCATGCTCGAATCATCGCAACCTCACTTCCCGCATCTTGTCCTTCACCGAAGCGACTCTCACCTTCTCCCGAATAATCTCATTTCTAACCCTAATCCATCGCAACATCATCATCTCCACCACCTCCGTTCCTTTTATATGCCACATTTGACTTGGCACACTCGTTAAGAAAACAATTAATAACATAGCTGTTTTACTATAATACCCTTATTAAATGATGTTTATATTGTGTCTCGAAATTAATTTGGAGAAAAGACAATTAATGTTAAGGGTAAAATAGGAAAAAAAGTTGTTTTTTCTTGATATGTCAAAATGATAAGTTAAAGTAGAAATACAGTTAGTAAATTAGTGTCAAATAAAAGCGAACGAAGGGAGTATTTTAAACAAACCCCAGCTTCAATTTTGTAAGCTTTTATTGAGTACAACAATAACATAGAATGTAAAGCATCCTATCTTAGAAGTAGAGAGTCTGTTTCCAATAACACCCCTGTTTCCAATAACACCCTTGGCTTGTATAGTCTAAAGCAATCCCAAAAAGGAGTAATCGAAGTACAAGAAACGATAGATAATAACAGAACAGAAACTACAATAAAATAATATGATAATTAAAGAATGGTCGCATTTTCTGTCTGATTGTTAAAGAGTAGAAGCTAGAACAATCACTTTCCTCATTTGGGTCAATATGTCTTCGTCATCAATTAGTTTCACTAATCAAGTTTTGGGTTGATTTTATAGTTTTTCAATTGTTTAATCTCATTATAAGGAACCTTTTTAAGTAAAAACCAATTCATTCGCACCCAAGAGTGTGGCGTAGTGGTCAATGACGTGGTTGAGAACCATGGGTCTCATGTTCAAATTCCAATAGAGACAAAAATATACTAGGGGATTACTTCTTGTTTGTCTTAAGCCTTGGTGGACAGAGTTGAGTTACCTGGTGCCTGTTGCTGGTGGCAGGTGGCAGGTGGCAGGTATCCGTGGAATTAGTCGAGGTGTGTGAAAGCTAGTTCAGACACCACGCTTATAAAAAAAAAAAGTTTGAACTGCATAAAATCGACCACGGGTGTGCCAAGTTCTATTTTTGCATGTATCCTAATTATAGATGATTTTTTCACATTGGTCAAACAATAACTGAGTCGACCTATTTCTTAAGTAACTTTCACTGAGAAGCAAGCTTCATGTTCCTGCAGCGAAATATTTCAATCCATAGTTTGTTATTCATCTTAGTTTACCAAATACAAAAGTAGAATGTTTGGTAGAGGTAGCTTTTGTATGTTATTCATATTTTACTTATAGGTTTGAAATCTTTAGTTCTTGAGCCAACGGTCTATTGGAAACATACTTTCTACCTACTTCCCAAGGTAGCTAAGGTCTGTGTACACACTACCCTCCCCATACCCTACTTGGGGATTGCATTGGGTATGTTGTTGTTGGTTTGAAATCTTTTGTCAAAGATTGCCAAATTAATGAATGGGAAGAGAACGATTTTTCAAATTCTTGCGTATTTTATTTGAATGGCCTGCAAACATTGGTACATGATGATTCCCTTTTGGGTACTATACACTCATTTTAGGTACATTGAATTTGGACCTAACATTATTGTTTCTTAATTAGGTATTCTACTGATAGAGCTCTTAGCTAAAATTAGAATGAGATAAAGAACATGTGTATATAAGTTGTCCAAACCTTGGTGGGCAGAGTTCACCCGGTACTTGTATTGGTGGGAAGTAGCAGGGGTATTTCGTGGAATTAGTTGAGATGCGCACAAGCTGACTCGAAAGCCATGGTTATCACTATTGAAAAAGTAACAGTTTTATATAAGAAAGGGTGAAACTTTCACTTTTACGGGGCGGAAAGTGTTAAGAGTATCCTACATTGGTTGATGGAATGAGTTATTATATCCTTATATGGTTTTGGACAATCTTTCACTTCCTAGGCTACCTTTTAGGGTTTAGCTAATCCCAATATCCATTTCTTTTATATGGCATTCGAGTCAAACCTGTCCTGTTGTTGTATTTACCTATGTAGCACCCCATGTTATGTTATTCGCACTTTAGATGTCCATCTTCCTGAGCATGGGGGGAAAGGGGTTGTTGGAATATCTACACATTGGTTCTCCTTATATGATCTTGGATAATCCTCATTTTTTTTTTTTTGAGAACTGGTAACATTTTGTATTCCTCAGCATTAAGGGCTATGCTGGCTACCTCCAAAAAGTGTTACAAAAGAGAAAGAAAAAGATAGAAAAAAAATACTTACAAAGCTCCTCTGAAATCCACTAATTGGATCTTCTCTTCCACTTCCTGTTCTTTAAACCAGAAACCTAAAGTAGTGATGGCTTTCCACTTATATTTATGTATTGTACATTCCTTTCGTACAAAATTCTCTGGTTCCTTTCCTTCCATATAGTTCACCAAATACATGCTGGAACTGTTCTCCACCACCTTTTCTGGTTCTTACTTTCTCCCCTCGTAAACCAGCAACTTAGAAGATCTGGTGTGTGCTTTGGCATAGTCCAGCATTCGTTCGCTAAGCTAGTGAACAGAGCCCACACCTGTGCAGTATCCTTAAATTGCAGGAAAGTATCCTTAAACTCTTGAAAAGCCTTTATCGTCCTAGAAAATCTATAACTTATCCGTACCACCAAGAAAAAGACAAAGATGAGCAAATGGATTCTTCCATTCATATGCACGACTGGTTGGAACCTAATGGGCTGTAAACAACCACCGGGCTTAATTGAATCACTCTTTGTCAGCTCATATGCTCTACTAAAATACAGAGATAGACCAGTCGTTTATCACCTTATCTTGCGTTCTTGCTATATACATATGTTTTACAACACAACTCCACAAAAATATAATTAGTAGAGTTAAAATATACAATGTCTATTAGAGTTAAAAGTTCTCCATATTTCAGCAAAAATTACATTTTTTAAAATTGCACATTTCTTTGTCGAATGTGAAAGTTATTGATTTCCTAGGATGATTGAGGCTTTTCATGAGTTTTTCTTTTTTTTTCCAATGTGGTGTTATCATAGCAATCAAAAATGAAGAGAAAAGGTCTAGCAAAGTGTTGATAGGCTCAATTCTTCACGATCCCTTTCTTTCAATTCTTCATGACCATATGAGGAACATAGTCGATGATGGAGGCTATAAGTGTTGGATGTGACAATTTGAAGAAGAGACTGATTTTGTCAATGTTCAAGAGCCTGCCAAAATTAGTATTTTGGAGAAAAAAAGTTGAAATGGAGTTTATATCAGCCAAGAGGCTGGAAAGTTGTGATCTCGGAGAAGAAAATTAAGAAGTTGAAAACTATCATTTTGGTTTCATAAGGTTTGTTTCTTGTTGGTAAGATGATGTTGAAAACAATCAAACTGATGTTCATGTGCCTTGTACCTTATATTGAGTATGTTTTTGTCTTTGTCCTTTTCTTTGTCGAATGTAAAAGTTATTGATTTTCTACGATAGAGGATTTTCATGAGTTATATTTTCCGTTCATTTCCTTTTTTCCAATGTGGTGTTCTCGTAGCACAAAGAAATCTAGCAAAGTGTCGATAGACTCAACTCAATTCTTCATGATCCTTTTGTTTCTTTCAATTCTTCGTGACATAGTTGATGACTTGGAGGATATTAGTTGTGAAGGGGACAGTGCAAGTTTGAAGAAGAAACTTGAAGAGATTGATTTTGTCAATGTCCAAGAGGCCGCCAAAATTAGTACTCCCTCCGTTTCATAATAAATGAATTGTTGGATTTTGGCACATAGTTTAAGGAAAAAACATTAAAGACATAAATTTAACACAACTTTTCATTTTTACCCCAAAAAAAGAAAAAATTGACCTTGTAATACCTTTTCAAAAGTTAATTGGTTGTCAAATCATAAGGGTAAATTTGAAAAAAATTTTAATGATTCACTTATTTTGAAACACCAATAAATACCCCAACAATTCACTTATTCCGAAACGGAGGGAGTATTTTGGAGGAGAAAGTTGATCTTTTATTGAGCAATACTAACTTAGTTTTTTATTGGAGTTGTGTTATTAAAATTGTATTTATAGCAAGAATGCAAGATGAGGTGATAAATTCTAGCCTATCTTTGTATTTTACTAGAGCATATAAGCTAACAGAGTGATTCAATTATGCCTGGAGGTTGTTTACTGCCCACTAGGTTCCAATCAGCCGTGCATATGATTTGGAGAATCCATTTCCTGATATTTGTCCTTTTCCTGGTGGTGGTAGGGATAAGGTATGCTTACACTTTACGCTCCTTAGACCACACTTTGTGCGATTATATTGGGTATGTTATTGTAGTCTTTATCCCTTTCCTTGTCGAAAGTTATTGATTTTCTAGGACGATAGAGGCTTTTTATGAGTTTTTCTTTCCTGTCATGTTTTTTTTCCAACGCGGTGTTCTCATAGCTATCAACACTGAAGAAAAGAAGTCTAGCTAAGTGTTAATAGACTCAATTCGTCATGATACCTTCCTCTTTTAATTCTTCAGGACCTTACTAAAACATAGTTGATGACATGGAGGCTATTAGTGTTGGAGGGGACAGTTTGAAGAAGAAACTTAGAGATTGATTTTCCATTGTCCAAGAGGCTGTCAAAATTAGTATTTTGGGGGAGAATGTTGAAGAAATGGAGTTTATAACAACCAAGAGGCTGTACGTTACGATTCTGGGAAAGAAAATCAAGAAGTTGAAAACTATCATTTTGAAAACCAAGTGAAGCATTTCACCTTGGTAGGAGCCAGATTGTGCTCCAAGGACCTGTAGAACTTCCAGCTCTTTCTCTTAGTCCCAGTTGTAAAGTGTATTCGCAGAGAAATTCCCATCATTGTGATGTCCCCATAGGAACGTGTGGAGGATGCAGATTACGGTAGAGGTTTAGCGGGTAAGTGTACGTCCTTACTAGTACGGAGGAGTGCTTTGTTTGTCGATTTACCTGTAGTCATAGTGTTGTGAATGTGTATTGTAGTTTCTTATTCGTGGTGTTTTGGGGATGTTTGTGATTTTGGATGGGTAGTTCATATTATTACTCTATGGGTGTCTTGTTTCTTCTATTATCTGGAGGTGTGTTGCCATATTTTGTTGTTTGTTTTATGTTTCTCTGCTTGGTATACTGTTATTTGTCATTAGCCGAGGGTCTATCGGAAACAACCTCTCTACTTCATATGAGATAGTGGTATGGACTGCGTACACTTTACCCTCCCCAGACCCCACTTTGTGGGAATACACTGGGTATGTTGTTGTTGTTGTTGTCGTGATGTCCCCATACTAATCTGTCTGGATAATCCCCATTTTTTAGCTTACTTTCAGGACTTGTTGGGCTCAAGGGTCATTTTTACTGCAGCAAGAGTTATCACTTAAAGGAAAGAACTTGATAGGCAGAAAGCCAAGTTTCACAAGCTAGATTTTCTGCACTAACTCTGATTTTGAAATCTTGTACTACTTTTAAGTATCGATTACAAGCACGACATGTTCATTAGCTTCCTACTTGTTTATCGTAATTATCAAAACTTGATTTAGATGGAGTCTTGGGACAGACTTTATTGTGATAAAAAGTTGCAGACTTTTTGTGAGAGATGTAGTTACAACGATAGCTACTGATTGACTCGTGAAAAATAATTGAACTGGATGCTCCAATGGGACGACCTAGCCAATGATCGAGTTGGAGTATAGACCTTGGAACCAAGATTCTAATTCCAGTAGAGGTGATACAAAGTGAAATTTTCCCATCTACCTGGGCATAGTTAGCTGATATCTTTTCTGGTGGGAGGTAACAAGTACACTTAAGTTAGTTGAGGAGTGCGTGACCTTCCCGCTAGCTCAGGAGTGTGCAAGCTTCCACGAATACCATGATATCTTTAAAAGGAGGAGTTGATATGGTTACAGGCTCTTCCAAGTCTTGCTTCTTATACATTTTGTACGTGCAAACAAGTTGCTGAAGGGTAGATTTGATTACAAAAAGCTATTTACGACAAAGATATTGCTGTCATGTACTTGTACATTGTATTTCTCTCTGTTTTATTATTCTTTGCTAGCCGAACAAATTTGCTTTACTCTGTGATTTGCAGTGGTGATGGATGTGTTGACGCGGC
>NW_025856287.1:0-2281 GCF_002878395.1 Capsicum annuum | reverse complement strand
GTGAATACATCAACATGCACCCCATACAAATAGTGCCTCCAAATCTTAAAGGCAAACACCATAACTGCTAACTTAAGATCATGGGTGGGGTAATTCTTTTGATGGGGCTTAAGTTGTCTAGAGGCATAGGCTATGACCTTAACTTTCTGCATCAAAACACACCCCAAACAACCTCTAGAAGCATCACAATACATAACAAATCCGTCTGAACCATCTAGTAAAGTCAAAACTGGGGTTGTAGTGAGTCCAGTCTTCAACTCCTGAAAACTCTTATCACAAGAATCTGACCACTGGAATTTAACTTTCTTCTGAGTCAATCTGGACATAGGGGATGCAATAGATGAAAATCCTTCAACAAACCATCGATAATAGCCAGCCAAACCCAAGAAACTCCTAATATCTGATAGAGAGATAGGTCTTGGTCAGTTTCTCACTACTTCAGTCTTTCGAGGATCAACTCTAATACCATCACCGAAAACTATATCGCCAAGAAAAGCTACTTACCTTAACCAAAATTCACATTTACTGAATTTGGCAAACAACTAATGGATTCTGAGGGTCTGTAACACTATTCTGAGATAGTCTGCATGATCACTTTTACTGCGGAAGTAGACAAGAATGTCATCAATAAATACTATGACGATCATGTCCAAGTACTACTTGAACACATGGTTCATCAAGTACATAAAATCTGTTGGGGCATTGGTAAGACCAAATGACTTGACTAGAAATTCAAAGTGATCATATCAAGTTTTAAAAGCTATTTTTGGAATGTCACATTCTCTGACTCTAAGCTGATGATAGCCTGGTCTGAGGTTTATCTTAGAAAAGTAACTGATACCCTGAAGTTGGTCGAACAAGTCATCAATTTTGAAAAGTGGGTACTTTTTCTTTACTGTGACTTTGTTCAACTGACGGTAGTCTATACACATTCTGAGAGAATCATCTTTCTTACGCACGGATAGAACTGGTGCACCCCGCGGGGAAATACTGGGTTTGATGAACCCTTTGTCTAAATGGTCCTTTAAATGTTCTTTCAACTCTTTGAGTTTGGCTGGAGCCATTCTGTATGGCAGAATAGAGATAGGCTGAGTATTTGAAAGAAGGTTTATTCCGAAGTCAATTTCCCTTTTAGGAGGAACTTCGGCAAGATCTTTGAGAAACACAAAAAACTCACATGCTATTGGTACTGACTCAAGATTAAGGGTCTCTGAACTAGAATCTTTAACCCGTATAATATGATTGACATATCCCTTAGATATCATCCTTTTCGCTCTAAGGTAGGAAATAAGCTGACCCCTAAGTGTTGAAGTACTTCCCCTTCATTCTAGGATAGGTTTATTCAGGAACTAAAAATGAGCAACTCTATTTGTACAGTCCATTGGTGCATAGCATGAATGAAGCCAATCCATGTAGAGAATAACATCAAAACTTATCATTTCTAACTCTACTAAGTCTGTTGAAGTAACTTTTTGAAATACCATAACTAGACAGTTCCTGTACACCCATCAGGCTATGATAGATTTACCCACTGGGGTAGAGACTGAGAAGGGATCTTCTAGGGTTTTGGGACTAACTTTGAAGTCAACAGCTATATAAGGAGTTACGAAGGACAATGAAGCTCCTAGATCTAGTAAAGCATAAACATATAAATGATAAACTTGTAACATACCAGTGACCACTTCAGATTAACTTTCCTGATCCTGTCAGGACTGTAGTACATAGAGTCTATTTGGATGCTGCCCACTGATGGCACTAGAAGTGGAACCCTACTGATTCAGGCAACCGAACTGAGCTGGGGGATGACTGAACTGACCCTGTGAACCCGACTAAGGACAATATTTGATTCTATGACCTATCTTGCTGCACCCAAAACATACATCGCTTCTAGCTCTACAGAAACCCTGGTGGTTTCTGCCATACTTCGCACTGCTAATACTACCTTGAGTTTTAGGGCCTGGCGTGCTATCTCTATTACCATCTCTAAATTTTGGCACTGGGGCACTGGCTGAGGATGGAGCTAGAATTGAAGATTTTGGGCGGAATTGAGAATGATTACCACCCTCTGACTTAGGATGAGTGAAGTTAAATCAACCTATTATAGCCCTCTTATTCTCCCTCTTCTTTTCTCTATTCTTAGCTTTTTCTATCTACTGAGCATGAACCATAAGTCGAGATGTGTCTATATCCTTAATCAGCATTGTAGTCTTACACTCCTTGACCACACCATTAGACATACCAGACATGAAATTACTCATCTTAGACCTACTATCTGCTACCA
>NW_025856286.1:338541-343666 GCF_002878395.1 Capsicum annuum | reverse complement strand
TATGCATTTGCTTATGCTTACTGCCTCACTTTGATTATCGGATAGGCACCGCCTATGTCACTGTAGGTGATAGGTTAGGCGCATCCTATGCTATTACCTATGCTTACTACCTCACATTGGCGATAGGCGTCGCCTATGTCAACATAGGTAATAGATTAGGCACTGCCTATGTCAACATAGACGATAGGTTAAGCGCTGCCTATGCCATTGCCTATTCTCACTGCCTCACTTAGGCGATAGGTTTGGTGGTACCTTTGTAAACATCGGAGATAGGTTAGGTGGCGTGTATGTCAACATAGGCGATAGGTTAGGCGCCACCTATGCCATTGCCTATGCTCACTACTTTACTTAGGCAATAGGTTAGGCCCCGCCTATGTCAACATAGGCGGTACGTTAGGCACCGCCTACCTCAATATAGGCGATAGGTTAGGTGCTGCCTATGCCATTGCCTATGCTCACTGGCTCACTTAGGCGATACGTTAGGCGCCGCCTATGCCATTGCCTATGCTCACTGGTTTACTTAGCTAATAGGTTAGGCCCTGCCTATGTCAACATAGGCGGTAAATTAAGCGCCAACTATGTTAACATAGGCGATAGGTTAGGAGCTGCCTATGCCATTGCCTATACGCACTGCCTAACTTAGCCAATACATTAGGCGCCACCTATGTCCACATAGGCGATAGGTTAGGCACCACCTATGTCAACACAGGCAATAGGTTAGGCGCCGCCTATGTCCACATAGGCAATATGTTAGGCGTCGCCTATTTCCACATAGGAGACAGATTTGGCGCCGCCTATGTCCACATAGGCGATAGGTTAGGCGCCGCCTATGTCAACATAAGCAATAAGTTAGGCGCATCCTATGCAATTACCTATGCTCGTTGCCTCACTTAGGCGATAGGTTAAACGCCGCTTATGTGAACATAGGCGATAGGTTAGGCACCGCCTGTTCCATTGTCTATGCTTACTTCCTCACTTAGGCAATAGGTTAGGCGCCACCTATGTCAACATAGGCGATAGGTTAGGCGCCGGCTACGGCTCTGCCTATGTTTACTGCCTCGCTTAGGTGATAGGTTAGGCGCCGCCTATGTCAACATAGGCAATAGGTTAGGCGCCGCCTATGCCATTGCCTATGCTTACTGCCTCATTTATGGGATAGGTTAGGAGCAATCCATGTCAACATAGGCGATAGGTTAGGCGTGTCCTATTCCATTGCCTATGCTTATTGTCTCACTTAGGCGATAGATTAGGCGCCGCATATGTCAACATAGGCGATAGGTTAGGAGCCGCCTATGTCAACATAGGTGATAGGTTAGGCGCCGCCTAGGTCAACATACGTCATAGGTTAGGCGCCGCCTATACCATTACCTATGCTTAGTGCCTCACTCAGGCGATAGGTTAGGCGCCGGCTATGTCAACATAGGCGACAGGTTAGGCGCAACCTATGTTAATATAGGCGATAGGTTAGGCGCTGCCTATGTCAATATAGGCGATAGGTTAGGCGCTGCCTATGCCATTTTCTATGCTTACTGCATCTCTTAGGTGATAGGTTATGCACCGCCTATGCCAATAGAGGCAATAGGTTAGGCGCCGCCTATGACATTGCCTATGCTTACTGCCTCTGTTATGCGATAGTTTAGGCACCACCTATGTCAACATAGGTGACATGTTAGGCACCGCCTATCTCATTGCCTATGATCATTGCCTCACATAGGTGATAGGTTAGGCGCCGCCTATGTCAACATAGGCGATAGGTTAGGCACCACCTATGCCCTTACCTATGCTCGCTGCCTCACTTAGGGGATAGGTTTGGCGCTGCCTTTATCAACATAGGAGATAGGTTAGGCACCTCTTATGTCAACATAAACGATAGGTTAGCGGCCACCTATGCCATTGCATATGCTCACTGCCTCACTTAGGTGATAGGTTACGTGCCGCCTATGTCAACATAGGCGATAGGTTAGGCACCACCTATGTCAACATAGGAGATAGGTTAGGCATCGCCTATGTCAAAATAGGCAATAGGTTAGGCACCACCTATGCCATTGCCTATACTCACTACCTCACTTAGGTGATACGTTAGGTGCTGCCTATGTCAACATAGGAGATAGGTTAAGCGCCATTTATGTCAATATAGGCGATAGGTTAGGCACCACCTATGCCATTGCCTATGCTCACTGCCTCACTTAGGCGATAGATTACGCGCCGCTTATCTCAACATAGGAGATAGGTTAGGCACTGCCTATGTCAACATAGGCAATAGTTTAGGCGCTGCCTATGCTCACTGCCTCAAATAGGCGATACATTAGGCACCGCCTATGTCAACATAGGCGATAGGTTAGGCGCCGCCTACTTATGCTTAGGCCATTCCATGGGCACCGCCTATCAATGGAAGTTTTACCTAATAACCCGTTTTCAAATGGATCAAACCGACCGATGTATCATCTTTTAAATATATCCTCTACTCTTAAACCCCACTCAATTTTTCTTAATCCTAAGCGCCGCCCGAACAACCTTTCGCTTTCCAAGCCTTTCTCTTTTCTCATCTAATCTTGCAGGCTCAGTGTCATGATTTGTCAAGAATTTATCACCAAGTATATTGTTCTTTCATGTTCCAATGTTGTTTTATTTCTGCGCTCATAATGGTTAATTGGATTTTGTAGTGGTGCTTGGTGATAAGACTATGGTAAGTTTGTTATGATTTTGGAAAAATACATCTCATTGAGTGAAAGGATTCTCGTGGGTAATCTTGATTGCACTCCGGCATGTATTGATTGGTATTCACTGACATAATTTTTTATTATTATGAAGTTGAACTATTGAAGTTTAATGCATGATTTTGGGAGTTGTAAGCTTGACTATGTGAGTGACTCATTCATCGATGTAATTATCATTGTTAACCAAAAGCATAAGATTGTGAAATTTTTTCTATGCTATAGCATTATAAGATTTCCATGTGGTAGTCTTGTTCAAAGATTGAATTGCTGAAATGAAATAAAGTTAGAAATAATAGTCAAGATTACAGGACCATTGTGTGCTGCTTCTGTATATCAAACTGAGAAATTGTTATGTAAAGTGAAGGGTTGAAAGTGTAACTGCACTAATAATGTTGTTGGCACATACCATCTAAATGTATGTCGATGAAGTCTGAGTACTTGACAACACTCACTCAATTAGTTTGTGCAAACAAATTAAGTGTGGGGTTATGCAATCACTATTTTCTTCTTCGATTATAGTAAATTTTACGAAATGACACTAACATGACCCTATTATGATCTCAGGTAACATGGATCCAAAAGGATGACAGGGAAAGGAGAAAGCATCCACCTCAAAAAAAGGTCAAAAAAGGGCAATAAAGGACCAGGCTGATTCCTTCTTTCTTCAAGTGCCTCAACGCACTTTATGGATCAAATAGGTTCTGGAGGAGGAAGGGAAGGAATGGTATAGAAAAAATAAAGTGAAGAAATATGTACATGTGGAGTCAATGCAGAAGGAAAGTTTAGCAAAGAACTGCCTTCGCATTTTGGCAAAGATTATGGCAGTAAACTTGACTTTATCTTCCGTGACATGGGCGAATGTAATCTTGATTTGACTTGAGAGTTTTATGCCAACTAGTCCCCAACGAATACGGGAAATGAATTATAGATTCTAGGGCAAGTCTTACAATTGAACGCGGATTTCTTCAACTCTTACCTGGGTACTCTAAGTGTGGATCAATCACCACACAAGGAGCTCTACAACAGACCTCCCTAAAGAGCCATTAGACATAAGTTGCGTGGATTAAGGTCCATGACCCGGTGGACTCATCATAAAGATAATGGTCGTCACAATACCTACCCATATGTTTTTTTGAATAGAGAAGCTCGCATATGGTTAAGAATAATCAATTCCTACTTGATTCTTGGGACACAATACACTATGGTCACGCATGATCGAGTCTGCTTGGTATATGCTCTAATGGCGAATGTACCCATTAACATTGGTGCAGTTATATGAACATTGATGCGAAAAGCAAGGGCACACAACAAGTCCCACTTCAGTTTCGGCAACTTCTTGACTGCAATTTTAAGGAAAGAGCACATTGAGGAGGAGCCAGCAGACCATAAGTTGCCATAAAACCCGAAGAAGGTGGATCTCATAAAAATAAAAGATCCAGAAACTAGTCAAGGCATCAACCTTACCACTGCTGAAAGACATGCTCGAGATGAGATTTTTTTTTGCCATATGTATGGCATGACTAGGTTTACTATGACGAATGGGGTTCATGTGCCGAATGATGTAGAGCTTCGACAGTTTGACTGTGACTACTCACTTAATGATCATGCTCGGGCCATATGTGGAGAGGGGGAAGATTTTGAAGAACCTCTAGATGATGATATTCTGACAGATGATGATCAACGACTGCTAGACTCTGATATGGATGATAACTCTGATGATGAAGACTCTAATGATGACTCTGACGCAGGGGGTATCACCCCGGATGTAGAGGAAGAGTCCGACTAACCAGGTTTTTGCTTATTTATTTACACTGAGGGCAGTGTGTTCCTTCTCAGTGTGGGGTGTTGGTATAAGTACGCGTACGCCTGGATTGCCTTGTCTGCTGTATTGCCTACTGCTTGCCCGCATTTACTCTACAGTTGTTCTGATTTAGTCATAGTTAGTTAGTTGTAATTAGTCACTTTTCTCAATGATGGATGGATGACGACCGTCTTAAGAGATAATTAGTCAGATTTTTCCATGAAATTGGTCTTATAGATGGCATGGCATTATAACAGGAGTTTGTACTGGATCATTACTATTGAAACATTTTTGCTCTAAGTTGTAACTCATTCTATGATAATTGTTTATGGTTTAATTCATTTATCTGTTGGGTTAAGAATCTATAATGCTCCTAATTAAGATGACCATATGCCATATATGTGTAAGGTTATTATATATTCTTTGTTGCGACTGATGCTAGAACTTGCCTAGTTTGTGTGTGAAGCAAAATAAAGATTGTGATTTTAGGAGATGATTTAGGCATTTCTTTGGCAGCCCTGCTTTTTATCTTCTTTTTACCTACCTTTGTACATTGTCCTAGTTGAACACCCATTGAGCCTTTAGCTATTTTCTTTGGCAACCTCAT
>NW_025856286.1:332083-338441 GCF_002878395.1 Capsicum annuum | reverse complement strand
TTATTGTATATTCTTTGTTGCGACTGATGCTAGAACTTGCCTAGTTTGTGTGTGAAGCAAAATAAAGATTGTGATTTTAGGAGATGATTTAGGCATTTCTTTGGCAGCCCTGCTTTTTATCTTCTTTTTACCTACCTTTGTACATTGTCCTAGTTGAACACCCATTGAGCCTTTAGCTATTTTCTTTGGCAACCTCATATGTAGCCTAATCTATTTTTTTTGAAAGACCTTAATTTGATCCAAAAGCTCCTAAGCGCTTTAAATTGTAGAATCAAGTTGAGTAAAGACCATCACCTTTTCCATGCCAGTGTCGATGTCAGGCCAGTACCAGGCTATGCTTATGTTACTCCTTGCACGTAGGCCCACTTAGGTGCCCTAAGCCTGTCGTCGCCTTATATGCCAAAGGCTACCTTGCCATCACTCCAGCTACCCTGGTCCTCACATTTCTTTTCTTATCATATATCAAGTCCAATATGCACCTTGAGATGGCCATGTCAGACATCATTCCATAAATTGGGGGTCTAACAAAGCGCACCCACCAGATGAACTCGATGCCCTCGTCGAGGTTGTTTTGAGGTATTCCTCAATTTTCTTATTGAACTACCCTAAGTTCTGAGCCTTCTCACAAACAAAATCTTCTTCGCTTGAACCATTCAATTGAATAAAATTTTTTGTCTTGGTACTCTTTTGCTATTCCCTATGATCCGGTGATCAAGTATCTTCTCCATTTTGGATTATACTTTTTCACAATCAAAGGAGGAGCCCCTTTATTTTTGTTCCTGCCTAGGTGTTCAACATCTTCACTGTACCTTTTCAGAAAACTGACATGAAAGGTAGGGTAATTCTTCAACCTTTCTAGCAAGTCCAACCTATAAGTAACTTCTTCAACCTTCTCAATAACATTGAACAGGCTGTGATACCTTTGAATCACTCCCCTATGCCTTTTCTTGCTCATAATTTATTTCCATATTTGTGAAGTGTACTTCAAAAGTACTTTGTCTCCTATGCTGAACTCTACCGCACATACATGCTGATCAACATACTTCTTCTTGCATTTGTGGGCCTTCCTCAAGCTATCTTGTGCTTCAATAAGCATCTCATGCTTGTCTTTTGCATATCTGTAAGTAGCAGGACATTTGTGTTCAACCTTCATCGTTATCACCAACAATGGTGTCATAGGCTGCATGCCTAGGAAATGTTCAAACGGGTTCTTTTCTGTTGCCGATGATCTGTGTAGATTGTAGCAAAACTAAAATGTATCCAACAAGTCTCCCAATTCGGTTGGCTTGCTGTCACATAGTGCCTTAGATACTCTTCTAGCAAGTGATTTATTCTCTCAGTGATGTTCCGGCTTTTGACAAAAAATTTAGCACCATCTTCTTGGGAAAATTGTATGTTTTCAAGCAACCAAAGTGGTATTTAATAAGTCTTTTTATTGTTTCAGGGAAAGGAGTGAACCAAAGAAGAAAATTGGAAAAAATAGCAAAAAAGGGAATTTGATGGTCAAAGTGGTGGACTTTCAGTCTTGCGACAGACCACTAGGTGGATCATCAGGCTTCATCAGAACATGGCCTCCCGAATGACTCAGTGACGATCAAATAGTGGACCATCAGTATTGCGACTAACCACCAGTTGGACCGTCAGGCCTTATCTCGAAACCAATTTCTAAAGGACTCAGTGACAGACCAAATGATGGACCGTCAGTCTTTTAACGGACCACCAGTTGGACCGTCAGGCCTTATTCAGAAACCACTCTTCTGAAAGATTCAGTGACGACCCAAATGGTGGACAGTCATACTTTTGACGGACTACCACTTTGGCCATTGACTTGGACGCAATTTTTCTGATTTTAAATTTTAAATTCCTTTTTACCTGGGAATATATAGATACTAAATTTTGGGGTTAAAAGGGGAGTTTTTTTTATCTTTTACAAGTTTTACATCTATAGAAATTCTCCATAACCTATTAGTTTGGGGATTGAAGCATATCTTTGGGGAAGTTAATCATTAAATCTTTTATTGAAGATTTAAGAACTGATTCTTGAGATTTTTGTAAGTGATTTCTAAATATATTTATGAATAATACAAAAATTATTTCATCTTCATTTATGGAATTTTGTGGTTAAGTTCCCATAACTAGTGTTATGGGATCCATAATGTGAAAAGAATCTATGGCTTGTGAATATTATTGAGTTCCATGAATGACTGATATTGTATAAACCTTTCTTCAAGTTAGTGACTTTTCTTGGTTGCAAACTTGAGAAGTCAGCCCAAGAACATCACTTTTCTGAAAAGAAAGTGTTTGTTGGAGAAAAAGATGTGTTTACATGAATTGTACAGGCTTTAACCCTTGGGTTAATGGAAAATGCCTTAACAGGTTTAGCTTACATGAGAAAATGATTGAAAGAACAATGTATCCTTTGAGTTTGAGAGAATTCGAGGATAATCTATCCACTTAGGTCGAGAAACTAAGGGATAAAGAATAGGATTCAGCCCTTCTTGCAATTGAATTTGTTAATTGGAACTCTTAAGTGATTCACAACCCTAGTTGTGCTAGAATTTTGGTAACCATAGCCCTGGTTTTTTTAATCTAATTAATCTACTAATTCATAAGCAAATCATTCATTGGAATACTCTTGTTATAATTAATTACTTTATAAGTAACAAATCTAACCCCCCATATTGAGGAACCACTAATCAACAGTCCAGTAATGATTACAATACTTAGTGAGCACAGTATTCCTTGTGGGATTCGATACCCAACCTAGTTCGGTTCTATATTTCATAGCGACAGCTTACACTTTTTTATGAGAGTTGTAATTTTGAAGTATCACTCAGTGTGACCATTAGTTTGAGGATGATTTGCTGTGGAAAACTTCAGATCAGTACCTATCATGCTAAACAATGAAAGCTATAACCGATCAGTGGAACACGCATCTCTATTACTCACGGTATCACTCGGCAAACCAAAATGTTTAACCACATTTTTATAGAATTATCCTGCAGCAACATCTGATGAGCAAGTGATTGGAGCAGCAACAAAAACAGCATACTTTGAGAACCTATCCATAACCACCATTATGGACGCATTGCCATCCACCTTAGGAAACCTATAAATGAAGTCCACAGAGATAGATAACCATGGCCTTTCAGGAATAGGTAGAGTCTGCGAAAAACCCACCTCTTTCATATGTTCAGTCTTCTCTCTTTGGCATACCTAATAAGTCTTAACATATGCTTCAATGTCGTCATCAATATTTGGCCAAAAATATACCCGAGACAGCAGGGCTAGCATCCGTTCCACACCAGAATGACCAGCCCAAGGAGTGTCATCTATTTTTTTCATCATCTCTTTATGTAGGACACTACCTTGAGGTTCAAGGATTCTCCCCTTTAAAGTAAAAGAGATCGTCCTTGATCCAATATCTCCGAATGATCACATATTTTACTTGACCCATCCACTTGACATAGAGTGGGTTAATAACAACACGAACTTAATTCTGTCTAAAAAATCAAATTCAAGTCTAGAAATAGAGTATACTGTAGCAAATACATCTTTCCAACTTAGAGCATTCACAACCTTGTTGTGCTTTCCTGGTTTGTTCTCCCACATGAAGTCATACTCAGCTAGGAATTCTTTCTATCGAGCTTGCTTTGGACTCAACTTCTTCTGCATCTTAAAGAATATGTTCGCAACATTTTCTATCCGCACCACAAATAGAGTACCCAATAAATATATTCTCCAAGTCTGTAAAAAATGCATTACTAAAACCTTATCCTTTTCATGGGTCAAATATATTCGCTTAGCATCACTCAATTTTCGACTTTCAAAGGCCACTAGATGGCCTTCTTGCAGTAACACGCCTCCCACAGCCTTGTTTGATGCATCTCTGTGTACTTCAAATAGTAACTCAATGTATGGCAGATTCAAAATAGATTTGGAAGCAATAGCATCCTTCAACATCTGAAATGCTGCATCACACTTCTCAGACCACATCCACTTGATATCATTCTTTAGCAAATCTGTCAAAGTCGTAGCTTTCTTAGGGTAACCTTCAATAAACTTGCGATAATAGTTAGCCAGCCCCAAGAATGATATCAAATTTTTGACCCTACTAGGCGTTTACCATTCGTCAATCAGTTGCATATTCTTAGGATCCATCCTCAATTGATTGTTACTAACCAAATGCCCAAGTAACATCACTTCCCTTTTAGCAAACTCGTACTTTTCCATATTGACATAAAGTTTGTACACCCTCAATCAGGACAATACTAACTTTAAATGTTCCAAATGTTCATCAAGGGAGCAACTATAAATGACTATTTCATATATATATACCACAAAAAAATCATCAAGGTAATCAAAAAACACATCATTCATCAAGTTGTAGAATGTTGTTGGGGTATTTGTCAACCCAAATGGCATAACCACAAACTCGAAAGAGCAATACCTCATCACACATGTGGTTTTTGATTCACCAACCTCTGCTATTTTAACCTGCCAATGCCTTAATCATATATTAATTTTCGTAAACTAGCATGCCTTGGTCAGCCTAAACATGATATGTTGCACCAATGGAACAGGATACTTGTTCTTCACAGTCACTTTATTCATAGAACCATCCTGCTTTTTTTTAATAAAATAGGAGCACCATAAATAGCCTTAGATGTTTGAATCAAACCCACATCTAGAAATTCATTTAACTATTTCAGCAATTTAGCCAACTCTTTAGGGGCCATTCGATAAAGAGCTAATGCCGAAGCATCTAAAATTGGCAGCAACTCTATTTTGTGATCAATGTCCCTCCTTTGAGGAAACTCTTTAGGTAATTCAGGGGGCATCAAATAATCATATTGCCTTAGTAAATCAGAAACACAATCTGGTGCCTTAGTAAATCAGAAACACAATCTGGTACCTCCATCGTTGTACTCGTTTCACTTTAATCATGGCAGCAAGAAAAGTATCAGCACCTTTCTTTAATCCTTTCTTAACCGAAATAGAAAAAATAATAATGCCCTTATTTTTCACTTTCTTTGCTTCTCCATAAGAATGAGAAGCATTGATGAAACTTGGATTGGCTTCGTCTCCGATCATCACTCTATATAACTGAGGAAAAGGAACAAAACAAAACTTTCTAAGGAAGTCTATCCCAAGAATTACTTCAAAATCACCCAAATGGCATAACCGTCAAGTTATGCTTCTTCGTCCAACTTCCAATTACCATCTGCACATCATAAGCCATGCCTATAATCACTTATGCCTTTGAAATCACCTTCTAGACAAAGGATGGACTTTTTTTCAACTTCAATCCATATTTTGTAGCAACTTTGGAATCCACAAAAGTCTGAGTGGCTCCAGTATCTATTGTTGCCATCACATGATTTCCATTAACTATCATCTCTATGTGAATTAAGTCAGCATGGAGGTTGAATTACTTTGAGGATTCACCCACAACATTCATCAAACTAATTAGATTAAGTGAAAAACCCAAAAGATTTTCTAACGCAATAATAAGAGTATTCCAATGAATGATTCTCTTTGCAATTAGTAATTTAATGAGTTAAATAAACCAGGGCTATGTTTACCAAAATGCTAGCACAACTAGGGTTGTAAATCATTTAAGAGTTCCAATTAACAAATTCAATTGCAAGAAGGGTTGAATCCTATTCTTTATCCCTTAGTTTCTCAACCTAAGTGGATAGATTATCCTCTAATTCTCTCAAACTCAAAGTATCCATTATTCTTTCAACCATTTACCCATGTAAGCTAATCCTATTAAGGCATTTGCCATTAATCCAAAGGTTAAATCCCTCAAAATTCATGTAAACACTTGAGTTTTCCCAACAAACACTTTCCTTCAGACAAGGGACGTTTTTGGGCTCACCTCTCAAGTTTGCAACAAAGAAAAGTCTTTTACATGAAGAAAGGTTTATACAATATCAGTGATTCATGGAACTCAATTTGATTCACAAACCATAGATGTTTTTCACATTAAGCACCACATAACCCTAATTATGAGAAGTTAGCCACAAAATTCCATAAATAAAGAAGGAATAATTCTTGTATTATT
This sequence comes from Capsicum annuum, assembly GCF_002878395.1. Classification (NCBI taxonomy): domain Eukaryota; kingdom Viridiplantae; phylum Streptophyta; class Magnoliopsida; order Solanales; family Solanaceae; genus Capsicum; species Capsicum annuum. The sequence continues at coordinate 332,371 of NW_025856286.1, read as the reverse complement.
CATAAATAGATTTAGAGTTCATTTACAAAAATCTCAACAATCAGTTCTAGAATCTTCAATAAAATATCGAATGATTAACTTCCCCAAAGATATGTTTCAATCTCCGAAGTACTAGTTTACAGAAAATTTCTATAGATGTAAAACTTGTAAAAGGTAAAAAGCCCCCTTGCTAACCCTAAAATTTAGTATTTATATGTTCCTAGGTAAAATAGAATTTTAAAATTAAAATTAAAAAAAACCTCGTCCAAGTCGACGGCCAAAGTGGTGGTCCATCGAAAGTCTGACGGT
>NW_025856286.1:330378-331983 GCF_002878395.1 Capsicum annuum | reverse complement strand
GTAAGTCCTTCAGAAGAGTGGTTTTTAGATTAGGCCTTATGGTTCAATTGGTAGTCCGTCGCAATACTGATGGTCCACTATTTTGTTCGTCACTGATTCCTTCAAAAGAGTGTCTTCTAGATAAGGCCTGATGGTACAACTGGTGGTCCATCGCGATAATGATGGTCCATCATTTGATCTGTCACTAACTCCTTCAGAAAAGTGGTTTCTGGATAAGGCTTGATATTCCAACTGGTGGTCCGTTACAATACTGACGGTCCACCATATGGTTCATCACTGAGTCCTTCAAGAGGCCACATTTCGATTACGCTTGACGATCCACCTGGTGGTCCATCGCAAGATTGACGGTCGACCATTTTGACCGTCAATTTCCCTTTTGTGCTACTTTTTCCAAGTTTTCTCAGCGGTTCACTCCTTTCCCTGAAACACTAAAAACACTCATTAAATACTACTTTGGTTACTTGAAAACATACATTTTTCCCAAGAACATGATGCTAAATGTTTCGTCAAAATATGGAACATCAACACCCTCTACTTAAGATAATTGTTTGTCCTCAAGCAACTCAGCACCTAATTGCGAACATATACAATGCAATGACCTACAACCAACCACTGAAACATTTTAATGCAACTATTCACTTATCATTTTACTCGTATGAGTTTAATATATCTGGGTCTACACCCAGCATTGATCATAATTCAGCACACAAACATGGATGTTACATCCTATAAAGAACAACAAAACTCAATGAAACTCCAGTTGCCCTAACAATAATGAAATCCACCACTCATCACATGATGTGGACATAATATAAACTCTCACACTCATTAAGACTTAACTAACCTTGACTTGGCATTTCTATAGCCCAGATCAGCTCATTACTACTTCCAATAATAGGCTCTTCTTCAGACAACCCCCACTTTTTTTTGGAAAGAAAGAAGACAAACATCAGCCACCCTTAACTTATGATGATGCATTCAGTTAAGGTGCACAATATCTTTCAACTAATCAGGGACAAAAGATTGTAGATTAAAATTTACACTCACTTTCCATTTGGCATTTGTACCTTGACAAAAATAAACCTCAACTTAGGTGTTTTGCCTAAGTTAAAGTGTGCAATACTAAAATATTGGGCCAAGGTCGAAGTAGGATGCTAATGCCCTACAGAGAGTGAATAAAAGTTATTGGAATTGAAAAAAAAGTCCTAAAAGTAGAAGACAAGTTTAAATAAGATAAAAATCTTTTTGGTGGGGTTATTTATTTAGTCTAAGAGGGCTAAAAGTACAAGGAGGACTGTTATCCTATTCTATTGAGTTCACTAGAAGACTATACAAATAACTTAGGCAAGTTAAAGGCATTAGACTATGCAAGAACTGAAGGTAAATCCTCACACCCACAAGAAACTGAGCTAAACTCCTTCTGCAACTCTTAGAATCTTCGACACAAGATTCATGCACTTCTTACAGAATAATCCCTAATGCAGATTCACTGAAGGTTATGTACACATATTTATACGAATAAAGTAAATAATTACATACACATGCTCATAGTCTTATTCCAACATCATTCATAATCCATATTTACAATAAAGTACTGAAACAGAA
>NW_025856286.1:328746-330278 GCF_002878395.1 Capsicum annuum | reverse complement strand
ACATTTTATAGATAATCATTAAACATAAATATTTACATCACAAGCTGTAAAATTTGAAATGCAATAATAAAAACACCCTTAATATCCCGCTTCTACTAGATAGCACATGATTGTATTCAGAATATCGGCAACAACATAAAACCATGAAGTAAATACACCCACCCCCACCCAAAAAGATATGTATTATCCTGAAAGTAATAAAATATCATACATGGTTGGATTGGGATATTTACTTTACCTCTTATTCCTTTGAGGTATCTGCCAGGTGGGGTGAGGTCCCTGCGTCCTCCCCCGTTGCAATGTTTGCCCCTATGGTGGTAGTAGCACTCACAAATTTACCCTCCATAATTTGAGAGATCTACTCCCCAACTGAACATGCACTTTGCCACTTGCTGGGGCAGCACTAGTAGAGAGAGTTGGCGCTTTGTTTTTTTCTTTTCTTTGCTTCTTTTCATCTTCTTTCTTTGAATTTTTTGTAACACTTTTTAGTTTATTTTGGTCTAACTCCTCAGGTGATATTTCTTCTCTCTTCATCCTTTTTTCTTCTTCATTTGTTGCTTTTTCATCCATTTTTTGCTTTTATTCGTCCTTCACAAGTCTACCCATCAAATCTAGAATGCCCTCATCATCATCACTTTCCACTAATTATAGGACAAATGCAGGTGGATGTTATTGTTTCCCCTTAAATCTACTATGTCAGCCTTTACCTTCTCTAACTCTACCATGAGCTTGGCAAGATCAGAGAGAGACAGTGAATCTAGCCGTTTGTGTATGTGGGCTTCCATGTTATTCATCCTTACTTGAATAGTTTGAAATGGCTTGACGGCTTCGGCTGCAATTTCATCCACAAAAGGTTTAAAATCTCCAACCCATTTTTCTAACTGTATCTGAAACCACTTTCGATTCTACACCACCTTAACAAAGTTTTTCGGTTTGAACCTGCATTCCGTAAACTCTACTCCACCAAGAAATTATGTAGAATCTAACCCTACAGATGCACCTTAAGGCACATAATCAGGTGGTACATATGTGGTGATGGGTAAAGGTATACCTTATGGTATTTCTGTGGCCTCGAGAGCTGGTTCAGAATGAGACTAATATGTTGGAGGCTTGGTCACATGAATTTTGAACTTTGATTCGTCTTTCATCATCTTAATGTCCTGCCAATATTTAGCCTGTACTTCATTGTGAACCCCACGGATTAGTGGCATACCAGCTCATTTGCGTAACTCAATAATCAAACAAGGGAAGGGTACAAAAGTGGTCACTTTATGTGCCTGCACGAACATCTCGTCTACAATTAGCTGGCCAAAATCATTTGGTAGCCCTAAAACCAATTTGGATACTACTACTGCACTATGATTATCTAGGTTCCCATCTTCTTTTGTTGTCCTTAACCTGAATCAAACAATAGCCCAGCAGAACCTAGATTTAAAGCTAAGAGTTAACTTTGCAATGCACTCTTTGCAATTAGTCAATCAGGACGGATTTCCATCATCAGTCAGTAAAAAAGCTGCCCAACGTCTTTGACT
>NW_025856286.1:327429-328646 GCF_002878395.1 Capsicum annuum | reverse complement strand
ATTTCTCATACAATACTCAAAATATGGGACAACAGGTAGAGCCTCATGTCTTGGCCCAAATAGCATCCTGTTAATTATTTGGGCTGAGATATCGATGGTGACCCCTCGGCCTAGGACAAACTCCCTATTTGGACTATTTAAGATTGAAGTCCCCTTTGGGCAGTCTTCTTACACTAAACATAGATAATATGCCAAGAATTCCCTTAGCCAGTTCAGATGGTAATCTCTTGGTGGTCTGCTTACCCATGCCAGTCCATATTTGTTGAATCAGCACTCCAACTCGGGATATTCAAGAAGTTCTGTTGTTATAATCTGATGTTCTTCTATGAATGATATTTTTATCCCTCGAGGTGTGGGTGTCAACCCATCATAGACCCTTTTTCTGCTCCCTCTATCTGCCACCTGATAGCCTCTCGAATCTGTAGATCCTTCCACCTAATAACATTATTACTCTCTAATTCAGCTACAGCATCACAAACTTTTGATTGATCCTCTACGTTTATAGTTTTAGTATCACCCTCTAAAGGCAATGGTTGAGTTGCAGCAATAGTTGCCTCATCGGGGTTTGAACTTGTACGGCTTAAGGTACTCTCACTATCCTCCTCATACTGGGAGAGTATAAAAGCTTATCTTTTATTTTTTCTGGTGTTGTAAGCTGGTGCAAACTGATTCCTACCTCGTAGAGATCTTCCTCCTCTTTTTAATGGAAGTTTAGGGCCATAACACCTGAAAAAAAGTAATGAATTAGTTCAGAATTCAAAAACACTAACATCATGTAATTTTGCCTTATGATGGTCAAGTTGGTGATCCGTCGAAAAGTTGACGGTCCACCAATTCAATTGTTGCTGCTTATCCAGAATGTGCCATCTCAGAGTTCTTTGTGATGGTCAAGTTGGCGGTCCATCAAAAAGTTGATGATCCACCAATTCAACCATCGTTTCTTATCTAGAATATGCCATCTTAAAGTCCTTTCTCACAGTTAAGTTGGCGGTACGTCATAAAGATGACGGTCCACCAATTCAGCCATCGCACCTTCATTTTCAGCAAAAATTTTTGGTTCGACCGTTTTGTTTAGCAATTGCATATCAGATCAATTTCCAGCTATTAACACGGTACTAAATACATATTTTAAGCACATTCTTCAAATTTTTCACCTTATGCTACAAATATTTCACACAAATTTGCACATTGAAGTCCAACTCAAGTCATTCAAATTC